>NC_061516.1:4054000-4355500 GCF_022379125.1 Scophthalmus maximus
TCTTAAGTTTACAAAAAGTTAATTCAGTGTACATTGCATGGTGATAAAAAATAAAAATAAATTCATTACTGGATCAACATAAATTCCATAACTCTGTTCTGATCAATTTTTTATATCTTCTTTAAGTAATCCACGTACTGTAAATTAGGATTTTTTTCATTTTATTTATGTCAGGATGTATCTGCATAAACTGATTCTGATGATGATGAGACATGTTTGTGAAAACAGAATGAAAATTTATGTTTGCATCCATGAACCAGCTGCAAATGAGTGGTGGCATAATGTCATATCTGCGGCAGATTTGATGTTTTGAAGGATAAAAATAGTGAAATGAAAAGAAAAACAATTTTCTGTTACTTCTGGTGATAATAACATGTAAGTTCCGTTCTGTCAAAATCGGATTGCAGTACTGTGAATCATGTAAATGCTATCACCTTAATTTTGGGAATTTATTTTCATTCAAAAACAGAAATTTACTGACACTTTATTTCATTACAACATTGCTTAAGTGATTGTCATCTGGCATTTTTCCCTGTGTTAATCAAGTTTTCGCGGCACTGACCCGTTATGCCAGCAAGTAAGTTGGTAAAGTTTATTTATTACTGTATGGCACCTTTCAACAGAGCGTGAAAGATGCCCTACTGTAATAAATAAGTCACATAGTACTTCACAAAAATACAAAAGCATACAATGATAAAATCAAACAATGAGATACACACACAAAAAAAACCTACACGAAGGCCGGTTTTAATAACAGAGTTTTTACGTTTGTATTTTCAATGGATCGACAGAAGCCGCAGAGAGCATTCCATTGTGATGGAGCAAGTGCATGGGGGGGGGGGGGTTTCCTTCATACACAGTATGAGGGATGTGTTAGTGTTTGAAAAGTCATACAAACCAACATACAGTAGAGTAATCAGAAGAGTCAACATTGTTGGGACACTCCCCAACTGTCTCTCTCTTGCAAAGAGCATTTTGCCTCATGCAAGAACATTGTTTTCATATGGTGATTTTGTACAAAAACAGATTCAGCAAACTCTTCGAATGCCAATTGCACTATTTTTGCAGCACAAAGGAGTTTGAGCGCGCTCGTCACAACATTTATCAGGTACATGACTTAATTTGAAATGAAAACAGTATTCGAATTAGTTGTGTTCTTACCTAAAAGAAAATTCAAAGACAAGAAAAACTGGTGAAATGATCTCGGGTTCTCTGAAATCACTCCACTGAAGATCAAAACTGCCCAATGTCGATTATCTCCTGCATCCATTAAGTGGTTTAAGCTCTGCACACTTGTCATTTGGTCAATTTCCAATGAATTCTCTGAGTGAGAAATGGAGGCATTAAAGTGGGAGTCGATGAGAAAATGACACTGTGCTGTGTGCAGTCTGAGTCGTAATGAAATGAAAGCAGGGATATGTACGAACCCCAGGCCACGGCCAAAGTCCGCACTGTGTGTCATTTTTATGGCATGATCCTTCTTGGAGGCCACTCCTTGGCCAAAGGGGAATTCAACTCAGCAACGCCCAATCTTAGGGATTACATAGGTTCACGTTCTGTCTTTCTCACCTCAGATTTCCATCCCTGCTCTCTCTGTCAGCATGCACCAGTCCCCTCTTTTCACGCCATCCCTCCTCTCTCACCTTGTCATCCTCCTCTCTCTCTCTCTCTCTCTCTCCCTCTCTCTCTCTCTCTGTACATTGATTCAGATCATGTAATCCATTCATACCTCCATTTCCGTTGCACTCTCCCAGGCCTTGAACAGAGTGTGTGGTGCGAATACTCAAACACAGTCTGCTCCTCAGCCCTCTCAGGAAGAGACACCACATGCAACCTGAAGACTATAACCTTGAAGTTAAAAGCAATAATTCCATTTTTTTCAACAGTTTAACATGAAAGTGTGAACTGAACATTTGCTAACATAACCTTCCGGCGCTCTTGTTTTGCCTATCAAGTTTCCATTCTAAATCAGAAACTGTTAGTGAACTTCGAGACAATAGGATTTCCTAATTTCAGTCCGAAATAGACAAAGGAAGGTTTCTTAGCTCAAGTCCTTTCGCAGTAGCTTGCTAATTAACCTAATATTACCCCGATCAATGTGTGAACACGCTGTCCCCAGGGCTATTCAACATATAATATCATCAACAAAACATTACTTAAAAAGCACAGATTACAGATTAAACAATAACTCCTGGTCCTGGAGGTTTGACTGGGTTAGGTTTTAACCAGTTGACTACACTGGTGTGGTAGGAATATTTATGAATTTGCAGCTCATGTCAGCCTCACACAGCCATCTTCCTCTTACTTGGGCTTTGAAAAAAAGTGTCAAAGATGTGCATTCAGAATTGAAACGCCCTTCCCATCATATATGTAACAAACAGTAATGTTAGCTAGGAAATGGGTTGAAAGCTAATGCAATCATTGTTTTGCCTTGAAACATGGTCCCATGTCCCACTGGACTATATCTACCCATTGTCATTTTCAGTTGCTGATCAGTTGGTAAGGCGTGGAATGACAAGGAGTTTATCAGATTCCAAATGTTTAGATCACAACCTGGATCATAGCAGTATGAAGTACATCATTCTGTTAATAACAGCATTTGAGCTTCCCACACGGAGCATGACGCCAATGGAAAATGGCCGCCAGCCCGCCACATGAAATATGATGCTGTTTACTCTGATATTTTTGCTTTTGAAAAAAGCAAAGGATAAATAGACCACACTACAAACTCTCCAAATTTCAAATATCTCTTTTATACAGCCTAATGCACATTACTTCAACATTTGGGGAAATCCAAACTGCCTAAAATTTGCAGAACAGTTAGCAAGATTTAGGTGCTCTGCTTGTACCTATGTAATTTATATACTGTATATATATATATATACATATACATATATATATATATATAGCAGGATATAACAGGATGATGATATAAGTAATTTGTCCAACAAAATTAATTTATATTTCAATCTTTTTTAGTTTTTGTTTTACAGTTAAATTTATATTTAATATTTTCGCCTGGCGAAAAAATGTTTTGATCTATCTTCTTTCATCATTAAATTCAGTGACAGAAGCAGTCATGTATTCCTGCTTGGTTTATGGATCACATGCTTTTCCTCTATTTTCTCTCCATTCACAGTTTTGGGATGTGTTAACACGGAGAGATAACACCTATATGAGCCGAGAGCTTGTGTCTGTAATGAACAGGTTCTGAATGATAATGTCTTTGTGAAACATGACCAATAGTGATTCATTCAAGTCATATCTCATAAGTGATGTAACATTTGCAGCGCTGTATTAAGCCTCTAAATTATGTAACATTTGATGTTACTTCTGACACATTGGACGTCATGCAAGAACATATTTGTATTATCTTAACGTTCTCAAACATTTTTTGATACGGTGAGTTTGTACAAACATGACATGTCAGTCACAAATGCTTCCAACTTTAGAAAAGTGTGTAAATGACCTGTGTAAACATGATGAATGCCTCCTGTGCGTGTTTGAGCGAACGTGCACAGTCAATTAGCCTCAATAAGGCTTCACTTCCTGCTGCATACAGTATGCCGGACGTGTTCATACATGAAGATGTTAAAGAGCAAAGAGAAGAACTTTACTGTTTTGGAGATCGAAGTCCTGTCTTCAGAGATCCTGTATTACCAGCAATCACAGCACCCAGGACCTGCAGTGCTGTCTGTGACGTAAACCTGTAATGCAGTCAGCGTGAGCATACGTGACACTTACGTACTTTAGCCTTGTGAAACCTGCTGTCAAGTCGGAGTCCTAATATACAGGTAGTAGACAGGAGATTCACGTGTGTGCCGTTACCACATGTTCAATAAAGTCTTGCTAAAGACTAGCCACCGTATCGTCTTAAATGTCTAAAATATACGGAGAGTGTACCACTTCACACTGTCAATGCTTTGTCTCCCGACAGTTGCACTGTCACTGAAATAAAGAGGAAATGGTTTGACATGAAAATGGCTTATTAAAAAAAAAACACGACGGTGATTGATGACTGCAGCGGGTGTTGCTCAAAGGGAAGTCTGGATGAAAAAAATCCATGCTTAACAGATGATTTTGCACTGGCATGTTTTTTTCCGCTGGTGCTGGATCTACACTGTACACCTTCAATCATTGCAATATTATACAATATTCAGCACGCTAAAATAATTTGACGTGCTTTCTCTGGCGTGTGGAGCTGCTCGCCACCAGCTGTGTCAAAGCACATCCACATGGCCTTCTGAACAGAAACTGTGTGCTCTACCAGGGCACGAGAGCGCATATGACGCTAGTTGTATGAATGCTCCTTGTGACTAGAGGTGTCATCCGCCTAAGCATAAGCTCAGTCACATGGAGACAATAGTGAATTTTCGGTAAATTATCTAAAAAATTGCTTGCATGGTGTCAATGGAGGACAAAGCAGTTGTTGCCAATCGTGTTAACCAGAACTATATTTAAAAAATGGATTATAATTGGAATTGCAGAATTACAAAGAAAAATGACAGCATAATAATGTGTTATAATTTATATATTTATCAGTAAATATATGATAATTGCTTCAAAGTCATAAAATATTGAAAAAAAGAATGACAGCACACTAAATGTATGCGATTCTTACAACAGGTCTCATAAATTGTGTTCATACCTGAAAGAAAATTTGGTCAATAGTGTGTTCTCCTAAGTCACCTGAGAACATTGCATGAGGACCATTCTTTGGATAAAGCCTAAAGCCACTATTTCAGGAACTGGTGATAGTATGTGGTGATAATATGTATGGGATGATAAAATGTTGATCATCCTTTGAGTGTAAACCTGTGATTTTCTGTCAGGAGGATGTGGCTGATACATGAAGTGTCACCAATAGTCGCGGCCCCTCCAATCAGTTTCCCAAAGCCCCGAGCATTGCAGGAGCCCACTAAATCACCGGTCTGCCCTGCCTTGCAACAAAAGAGTAGAGACAGCAACACATTCAACCACTGTGTCTTTCTGTGTGTACGATAAATCACAAACAAAATAAAGGTAGTCTTTGTACACGTGCATAATTGACTTCCCAACTCCGTGAGCTTGTTGCTGCAGTGGCAGGAAACATCATTAGGGGGAAAGCCCCTGGTTTACAGTAGGGGGTTGAGAGGACTTCTCTCATTAGGTCCAATCATACAGCTGCAGTGCTGCTGTTTTAGTTTCCCCTTGGGCCAAATGCAGAAAAGAGCTGATGCACACAACCCATGCGCACACATTATCTCGAGGCTCTTTACATAGCAAGGTCAAGACCTCACAATATAACAGACATGGGCTACATGTATATATGAAAGTTACTATATGAATAAAATTGAGTTGAGTTCACTTCAGTGAGGGCTCACAACCTGACATAATGTAATGTATGTCATATGCAACAATATTTACTTGTGCATTATAATTGATTTATGGGAGACGTCTGGAGGCAGGGGCTGTGTTAGAAGTGGCTTGTCGCTTCGGGTGATGGTGAGACAAGAAATGAAATCCGGGAAATAGAGTTTGAGTAATACGTTCATGTGTTGGAAGACTTATCAATTCAATTTCAATTTTATTTGTACAGCACCAAGCATACATTATCTCAAGGCACTTTACACAGTAAGGTCGAGGGCTCACAATATTACAGAGAAACCCAACAGTTCCCACAATGATCAAGCACTTGGTGACTGTGCAAGAGACAAAAAACCTCCCTTTTAACAGGAAGACATTTCTAGCAGGACCGGACTCAGCTGTGGTCAGAACATCTGCCGCGACCGGTTGGGGGACAGAGGAGAGGTGGGTGGAACGAGGGGGAGAGAAGAGAGAGAACCGTTGTATAACTGTTGCTCTAAGCTCTGTCAGACTGATTCTTATAATGACAATGATAATACCGATATATGATGAAATGATGTTGTTGTTGTTGTTGTTGTTATTGTTATTATTATTACAATAATAAGTGTAATGCTGATGATAAATAACAGGATGATGATGATAATAATTGCTGACACTTGGCGACAGAGAGCGACAAGTCTCAAACCTCGTATTTCTACCATTTGTCACTCTGCAACAAAAACTCCAGACTACTAAAAGAATATCTGTAAACAATCTTAAGAAAATATAACAGACGGAATTTGGATCAAGCTTAAAAAAAACGTTAGTGTTTGTTTTTCCCCGACAGGCTTGTGTAATGTATTGTTTCATATACAATACTGTTTTCATTACAAGCCTTTCCCCAAGAAATTATATTTAAACACTTAAATAAGACCTTCACAGAACACTTCTCTACCTTCATGATAAATATGCGTGACTCGAACAACGCCAACCTTATCCCATGGTTGCCTTTCAAATAGGAGGCAATCGTAGGGTTTGCTCATCGCTGGGACTCAAACTTGGCTCTGGGGGGATGTTGCCCTGCTTTACACACATATGCCTGTGTCCAGGCGTGAGGCAAGTGTTGACATCTTTGCTCTTTGTGTCCGCTGGCACAACGTTTCCCTTACAGACAGCGATCCTCTGCCTGTAAGGAAGCAAATTGCTCTTAGTTGTCCTCTTCGCCATCAGTTCTGGATCCATGACATACCCGCCCTTTGGTCTGTACTGCAGCGCCATGTCTACTTTACGTGCGGGCCTGGTTCGGATTGCGACTGGCTCCTCTACTTTAAGAACCTCAGACCTCTCTTTCGCTTTATGATGAGGACAATCAGACAAACGACAGGTAATTGTCCTGCTGCAAGGCCTCTTTAACTTTGAAGGAGCTTTCTGTTTCTGTGGGAGAGGTGCCACTAGTGGCCAAGCAGACGATGACGTCGATTTTGTCCTTGTTTGACTGGGAGTCCTGACTGGTGACGGACCTGACTGAACGTCTTCTCGACGTGGTGGTCGTGGTGGTGGTACTGGTGTTGGTAAATCAAGGGCAGCTATCTCTTCAGCTTTCAGATCCTCACTCTTCTGTTGAATGGGGAACCCGCCTGAAAAGGCTCGACGTGTCCTCGGTCTCTCCTCTCGGGGATACAGTGCGGGACGCAGAGCATTTTGTGGACACGCTGGGCGCAAGTGGGCCAGTGTCTGAGCTGTTGAAGTCCTCTTGCTCTCCTCCAGAAAAAAGTTTTTCTCTGCAAAGGCAATAAAAAATGGAGAAAAACAATGGAAAAAGCCAAATTAGAAGGATCAATTATGTGTTTAAAATGTTTAAAACATGAAAACCGCTGAACTAAGACAGCCACGAAGACAGACTGAGTAAAAGCTGCTGTATATTCATGACTTCATGAACATCTGTGCTCGGCTGATTGCAGGTAAGCTCCTAAGTTCAAGACAATTTAACAATGAAAAACCTGACGACTGCATGAAGATAAATAAATAAAAGGGAGTTCAAATACAAAAAAAAAGGAAATGAATGGGTCATACTGAGAGGCTAAATTACAATGACACTCTGAATTACCCCACTGCTCCTCGTGGCAATATGCCTCATGCCCGGAATTAACCATTTCTTCCGCATGTCTGGAGAGAAATGTCAGGACGTCGTCTGGCTGTGCCAGGAAAGCTGCTCTGGCCAAACACTCCAGCAAGATTTTCAGTCCAGACAGTACTGTGTGACTCATCTTCACAGATGTTCATTTTCGTGCGTGTTTGCCTGTGTAACAGAGTAAGTGCAGAGTATGACCTGACCACCGCATATAACATAGTAGCTTCCTTTGTGACGTCATGATGATGTCATAAAGGCATTCCACACATCAAAGATACGATTATATCCCCCCCACACACACACACACACACACTTTATTGTCTTTTCCTATCTACTATTCCTTGACCCTAATGGAAAACGTCATGAGGTCAAGGAAAGGTGTCAGGGAGGATTCATAGGACTTAGGAAAAGCCGACAGCGGTGCTCAGAAAATCCGACTCCACTTTCACTATACCACGCGATAATGACGTGGCGGATCTTATTGACGTCCGTCTGCCGCCGTGAAACTACAAATTTCCGAAATGGACTACAAAAAACGCAGCGGCTCCATCCAGCATTTTTCGGTGTGTTTTGACCACCGTGTGACATCAGAGGTAAATGCGTAATATGCAGCGGTAACTGACATGATGACGTGCGTCTCTGCTGGGTCATATTCATACTCTTCTTCTTCTTCGGATTTAATGGTTTACGTTGGTGCATGGCACGTCACCTTAAATATTGCTGCTGCAATAAATGTGAGGCATCCATTTCTCCTTTCCTTTCGCATTGGAGGGTCCAGTGTACCCTACGCTAAAGGACATATAGGAAAGGAATCATTGAAGCACCTTTCCTAAACATTAAGAGAATCCAATCAGCTCTTATCCTGGCCGCAGATGAAAATACTTCCGGGTCATTTCGAGACTTAGGAAACTTCTTAAGAAAATTTGACAATTTGACTGCAGCCTTGGTCTCCACGCAATCGTAGTATTAGAATAGAATAGAATGCCTTTATTGTCATTGTTTGCTTCTCCTGTAAGATGCCACTAATTAAAAACACATTCTGCACCCATTCATTCACAGATTCCACACAACAATAATACATAAATAAATAACGGTGGATGTATTATTGCACAGCCGAGACTAACACATCAATAATAATCATTAACCTACAAGCTAGTGACAAGAAATTGTTTTCATCTCGTGAAATCACCCTATTCTATTTTCCTGAATTAGTTTCTACTGAATTTCTTCATAACAGAATCTGTATCAACTTCTCCAAAGACTAAACTAATTAGTCTTTGGAGAAGCTGATACCGATTCTGTTACGAAGATTGGTTAGATCGATCAATTTCAATACTATGGACTGATGTCAGGTTTACAGACTGGGTGTGCTAGACTGTCTGTTTTTATTCAAACAGGGACTTAAGAGCTATTCATTTTTATCTCCCCGCCGAGGAGGTTGTGTTTTCGTTGCCATATGTCTGTCTGTCAGCAGGATTGCTCAAAAGCCTCTTCAAAAACCAATTTCCATGACATTTTGCGGAGGAGTGGGACATGACCCGTGAAATGTATTTATTCATTATGGATATGATTCTAAAGGTTGTAAAAATAGACTTTAAAAAGTGTATTCCTCCTCCCAATGAATCTAATTTTACTCAAATCTACATATTCTCATTTGTTTCTCAATAAGTCTCCGAATTCGCATGAGCGAATGTCATGAAGTGTTAACTGAATAATCAAACTTTGAAGTTGTTGTTGCTCCCTCATTGTCAGTTAACAGCTAGTGAGGAGGTGTTTATTCCCTTGCGCGTAAGGCGGAGGCAGGGTATTCTTTTCACTCGTGTGTGTGTGTGTGTGTGTGTGTGATGTGATGGGTTAAAAATTATAGTTATTCTGTTTTATATGTATATTTGTATCCCTGTGTTCTTTCGAATTTAATTTGAAATTAAAAAATTTTACCGGCAAAATCACGACAAAACCTCAGCCAAGTGTGGCGAGCGTCTACACAGAACTGTAAAAACACACAGACAACTATCCACAGGAGCGCCAATGTTTTAGAATATATCTAAGTCTTTGCTGTAGGAGTTTTTGGCTCAATGGAGGAAACTGCGTTATCTTAGATGAGCTTCATCAACTGAGAGTAAACACAAGTTAGAACTTTCTGTCACCTTGCTCTATCTGAAAACACAGACACATCTAAAAAATGAACACCCATTAACTGTGAAGGGTCATGGTTTTGTTTAGTTTTGCAATTTTCCTATATTGTAACAATAACTCTTGTACCTGCCTGGTTGGGGAACTATATATGTATATGAATTAAAGTTGTGTGGCGGAGAGTGATCACACTGTCAGACAGATCAAACTACTTGCATGCTTTAGATACTTGCACTTAGGATGAATTTCGCCATAATTTACAATGTAACGGTAACTGTACGAAAGAGAAATGCGCACACACGCACACACACACACACACACACACATTTATCTGCCTGATACCCCTTACTCCAGTCGCGTAGGTATAAGGCCGCAGGCAGACAGTTGGGGAGTGGACAGGCAGGAAGGAGGGTTGGGGCTCCAGCTGGGAAGATTTCCTATTCTGCACAAAAGGAAACCAGCAGACTTTGTCTATCACTCACCACGTTGTTAGGCCACGGCTGCACACCTACTTCAAGGTTTTTTAGAAGCGACTGTTCTTCGCGTCCTCTGTCTGGCTGAAGCACACTCTCATTTGGAGAAGAGTGTAGCCTCATTCCTGAGCTTCCCTCATTAGCATCTGGAAGAGCTTGAAATGGGAAACGAAATATATGACATGTATATTCTTTTGGGGCAACAAAAAACAAAAAAACAGTCATCAGTATTCTCTGTATCCCTTTGCCTCGGGAGCTCGAGAGAGGGTTTCCCCCTTCGGTTTCAGACCAAGTCTGTGTGGAAACCCCAAACCGGGTTAGCAGACGAGAGCTGCCCTGGGTCACACCAGAGCACGTCAGGAGTTCGCGGCCGTCAGGGCGAAATACGACCCCTCGCCTCATCTGACACGGCCGAGTTTTCCGGCCCCGTAGCTGTTGATCGCAGGACTCACACATTCAGTTTTTCGCCAACATTGCGCCAACACACATTTCAGCCCAAATGAATCCTGATACTGCACTCGCGGGGGGGCCGTGTTCGCCCGTGTAGGGTTTCTTCACATTGTTTTTGTTGCTCTGTTTCACCACAGGGACATTAAAGTTTTATCTCATGTATTATTTTGTGTGTTTCGTTCCCGTTGTTTCCATTTACGAGCCGGTAGCTTGGCCTGAGTGACAGGTAAGTCCTTACAGGTGGAACGGAAGGGTTTTTACGATAAATTATTCATGATTTATCTGTGGGATGGGTGGGTTCAAAAATGTATTACTGTGGGCCGGAACCGCTAAAGTGAGGAAAAATGCGAGGAAAAACGTGTCTGACCCGAGATGGCCTAGGTGAGCCTCCGTGTCTTTTCTCTCTGTCTCCCACGTTAGTTTGCTGAATAACACTGACACACACAAACGCCGGGGGTCATCCATCAGCCTCGTGCCAGCTCACAGATGGAAAGGAGGACATCAAATATTTACGCCCACCACTCCTCCCTGCGCACAACGGAACTCTGACACAGACGCTGCAGTGAATTATTGAAACTCTTGAGCGACTATATGCATTTAAAGCCCCCGACGCTCGGCCACAGTGGTAGAAGGGGCATGTCAGGTAATCGGAGCCACCGCGCAGTCTAGCTGAACAAATAGTGAGTCGGGAATCCCCGCATCCTTACACAATAGTTGTCTCCAGGGCAACTCTGGTTAATTACACCTTGTGTCTTACGTTTGACCATCCTTCCTCTCACAATTAATAACACTACTCGCTCAGGTAATCGCTTAACAGAGTCACTGAGGGACACCGGCCCTTACTGGTGCGCATCTGTGCAGCAAGTCTCCCACACACCCCACTCTATCACCGACACAGACGCAAAGACACAGGCAAAGACACACGTTTAAAAACAAAAAGTGTGATTCACACGTTAAATGATACCTGGCCGACACCAGCGGCATCAGAGCAAGGAGGAGGGGTGTATGAGCGGGAGAAGAGGGGAGAGAACACGGGTCTGCGCACGGGCAACAAAACACGCTGCCTCGTCCAATGAAGAGGCAGCAGTCGCCTGAAGATCTCGCCCAGTGAAGCTGGTTGCACTACATCAGCAGCCTTAAAATGATATTCGAATCACCTTGCCCGGGAGAATGTCGACACGTTCAACGTGTCTGCAGTCCTTGTATTTTCTCACTAATTTTTCTATGAATGAACAATAGGGGGGGGGGTGGCGAGGTCTGTTCCCGAAGTCTGGGCCGTTCAAAGGAGTCATGGCAGAGTGTGCGTTTCGTCTGGTGTCAAGCATCCGCCAGTGTGTGTCTCCGCTGCGCGGGATTAATCAGGAGCGGCTACGTATGTTTGGGTTCCCTTTAGAGGACGGCCCCGGGCCCCTCTCCCAAAACACATGTGAGTGATTATGACAGATGGGGCCCTCGACTGGGGCTGGAGGAGGGTGATGGAAGACTGTAATGTCACGTTTTGGAGGGCGTGCTTAAAATGTGACTCTTAATGTTTTGCAACTGATGTATCGGTGTGACTAATTCAGCTCAGGGAGGCAGTTTGCTTTCTTACATTATATTTCTCTCCATCCACCCCCAGACAATCCTTTTCCTTCTGACTCAATGCTTTATGGTCTTATACATCTGGCCATGTGTACAAGAGGCTGGGAGCAATGTTTTCACAATGATATCACTGCCGGGCAACCATAACCCTACTTAAACGCTGACTTTATTTTTTTAACCATTTTTGTTGTTATCTAATCATTAATCACTGTCTTTTTAATCCTCTTCTTTAAATTTTCTAGAGAAAATGACAGTGCAGAAACTGTCTCATTACCACATGGTACGGAATATATTCTGTCTACTTGTAATAGACAGTGTTACCCGGTCTTTAAAGAAGCCACAATAACCCTATACAGAAATTGTTATTTTTCTCTATAAGCGCTTCATTAGCACATACACCTTGTCACACACTTTTGTTTGCTTCATAAAATTCTAATCAAATTCAACCTTTCATCTTACAGAGCCAATAGGATTTTGACATGTATATACATTTATGTATATATACTACCCAGTTATTCTCTTGTAACTTCAGTGGCCTTTAAACTGTCTTCTTCAGCAGAAGTTTGGTGTAGTTGGCTTGTTGTCTGTTGGAATGCAAACTCAGTAACTGTTATGATTTCCTCCAAAGCACATTTACGGCCTTTTTTAACCTCGGCCAAGGAGGTTCTGTTTGGGGCCCGTTTGTTTGTCTGTTTCTCAACTAGATTATGCAAAGACTAACTTACAGATTTCCATGACTTGGTGGAAGGATGGGACATGGGCCAAGAAAGAAACTACTTACTATAGTAGTTTACTATAAAATCCTGGCATGGCTCAAGACAATCACTTTCTTTGATATTTTCACAGATTTCCCAGGAAATAGTGCATGGATCTTGATGAAAAAACATCTGGCATGTTTGGAGGATTGATATCTATGAGTTTGTGAAGTTTTTGGTGTTGATCCAAATAGATATCTGGATCTGGCAGATTTAAATATGGTATCTTAAGGGGACTGATGGGGGCCATGGTGGAGGTATGCGCTCTACTGGGTATCATTTGGTTTTATTAATGAAGCCTTTTAACAGGCCTTTTTGAAAGGATAGTGAGCTTGGTATTTACTTTTCTTAAATTCTACATTTAAAATTCTTAAAAAAAACATTATTGGCAACTTTGCCAGTAGAGAAAAACATGTATCTTTCCTTAAAAGAAGAAATAAAGTTATGCCTTAATCTTATGTGTGCGGCTCCAGCTGTTGAAACTTGTATTTCATGGCTCATATTTTTTCCGCAATATTATTTCTACTTATTATCATGCTGAGCTCCAACCCACCAGCAGCATCTTCCCTTTTCATGTCTGATGATTGATTTGTTCCATTTTTATTCATCACCGCCTTTAAACTGTGAGCAGGAATTTGTAATAGTTTCAAGACCAAACCGGGCCAATAAACAACAAATGACAATAAGCTTCCCAACCCACACTTCTGCAGTATGAGTCATTTTATCCCATTATTTCTCCTCACCAGAAGACTACCAGTAATGAGTAAACAAGGCATTATGTTACTGAGTTCTTCCAGGGACAGCGGAATGATGCAAAACCAACAGACAACCAACAGTGCTTATTGTTATTCACCATAAATTTTTATTTCTGGAGAACTGCAGCAGTTTCCCTGTATTCAAATGTGTAACAAGGGGTTTCAAAGCTCTGGGAAATGCAGCGGAAATCTCATTACAGTGAACACATGCTGGAAAAAAAAAATGGTGGCTTCCGGGGGCAAATTAAACACCCTCTCCTGAATCGCAATAGGCTTGTTAGCATTTTAGAGTGGAAATGTAGCACAGGGGTGGGGCGGCTGGCTGACAGTTCTGCCACTACCTGACTGCTTTAACAAGCAGGGTTAAACTGTAACCTGTGGACTGCTGTGACCCTCACAGCAGCAGCTGCATGAGCTGATTTGTATGAGATGTGACTGCTGCGGAATTTCCATCTATGGACGAGACAGTAGCCTGAGGCACACTGGCAGGGGTGTGTGTCTGTGTGTGTGTGTGTGTGTGTGTGTGTGTGTGTGTGTGTGTGTCCTGCTTAATAGATAAACACCCATTGATATTTGGGTCAATTCACATTCAGGCATTCCTGTGATTCGCCCACCGTGTTCAGACAAACAAGGTGATTTTTCAGAAGGTTCACTAAGTACGCCAGATGTTATTGGGTGCTAATGGATGGTAGTAAAGTGGCTGTTTTAAAAGCACACCCCACAGAGTCTCTTGTAAATACAGTTTTAGAGCTTTGGAAGAAAAAAAAATCGGTGAGTGCATATGGCTCCACATGTGGTTAACTTGTTTAACTGGCGAAATATGTCGTTAATAAGTGTCGTGGAAGCAGACATCGTGAATAAATCAAGATATAGCATGAAGCATGTGGGTTGAACATCACGTGAGCTTCCTCTCCACTGGCGAGTCTGAACGTTGCATCAGACGCAAAACATCGGGTCTGTGCTCAACAATGCAGATACTGCAACATTCCATATGCGTTTAGGTCTCTGATACATGTTGGGATGTTGTGCCATTCTCGTGAGGGTGTGACAGAAAAGGCTGACCGACTGAGGGCACTTTTCCTAAATGGAATAGTGCAGTCCCCTCTCGTGACTCCCATCGTGATCTGTTGTGGATTTGTTCTAATGCCAACAAAGTCTCGGAGTGGAGGGGGGGGACATGCCGTGTGTGATCGTCTGGCGACGAACTAGATACTTCACTAATGCAAGATGAGATTTCTCTTGTGAATTGCTTATTTTTTCTCAGGTTGGATGTATAGGTTGATGGTTGACTGCTTGGTGATGTTCAGCTCCCTCACCAAAAAAGCAAGCAGAGGATGTACTTCCTGTGGCAGCTGAAAAACATTCAACCTGCCAAAGACAGTGATGTTGCACTTCTAGACGGTCCATCCTCACCTCCCCCATCACCGTCTAGTACACTGCTGCCAAGGACAAGGGCAGACTGCAGCGCATCATTTGCTCTGCAGAGAAGGTGAAGGTGATTTTTGCAGTATTTTTCCCTGCTGGATGTCTTGGCAAGTCACTGCTATGTGCCTATGTGTACAACGTTACATTTAGAGGACATGCAGTTATTTCCATCAAGATTGGAACAATTTTTAGGTAGATATAGTATAACTATTTTCAGATTGTTCATTGTTCATGTTTAAGTAAGTCTGCAGACTAATCAAATGCATGTGGGTAATATACAAAAAGTATTTATGTCCCCTGGGATCTCAGGAGATTAAGAGAAAAACACCTAATGATTTCCAGGTCAATTAAAATTCCAGTGTCATTTCACAGCGAGTGACTGAGAGCCCCAGGGGCATTCTGGGATAACAGATGCTCACAAGACAGAGCCATAGCACATCAAACTGGTTTCACATACTGAAGATAAAACCCACAAGAGTATCAGTCTTCAGGTCATTTAATGACACAGAATACAGTTCACTTCTCTCAATGGTCGGATAGAAAAATGAATATGACCTGCCTCGGGAAACAGAAATGTAGGTATTGAACATTGACCTTGAGTGACTTCCAAGGTAGTTAAGTTGCTCCATCACAAAAGGACCAACGCTGGGTCACAGCCATCGTTCTTGACTTTTTATTTTATTTTATGGATAATTAACAATTATTCTTTCTATTTAAAGCTTCATTCTTGACCCTTGACATAGCAGTTTTGCACGCAATACATGTACACACTTGCAAAAAGAATCGTAACTCAAACATTGGCTGCATGGTGGTTTGGTGGTTAGCACTGATGAAACAATAAACCACCTGTGTGGAGTTTGCATGTTCTACCCCTGTTGCGTGGGTTCTCTCCATGTACTCACACTTCCTCCCACAGTCCAAAGAAATGCAGATTGGGGTTAGGTTAACTGGAGACTCTAAATTCAGCATGGATGTGAGAGTGATTGGTTGTTTGTCTCTGTATGTTGGCCCTGTGATGGGCTGGCGACCTGTCCAGGGTGAACCTTGCCTCTCACCCACTGTCAGCTGGGACTGGATCCAGCCCCCCCTGCGACCCTTGAAGGATAAAGCCGGATGGATGGATGGACAATTCAAACTTCAATGCAGCGCTAGCTTTCAACAACATCTCATGGCATTCATCAGTAGATGAAGCATGGAAACTGGAAGCATCAACTGCTGAAGACAGTGAGATGTGGTTGAAAGCTGTCGAAAACTTTGTGATGCTGAGTGACTTAGCCGATTTAAACTTTTCGGATTATTTTTTATCATTTAATGGTTTGGTTATGAATCTGCTATCAAAACTGTTGCTATTTAGTATGTCGACTGAATGACTGTGTCAGCTCCAAATGAATCATCATGTTGGATTATTTCTAAAGTATCTTCCGAAAAGTTTTTTCCAAATACCGACTGTTCCAGCGTGTTGGGTCGGTGAGTCCCAGATGGTGTGAGGTAAGTCAAGAGTTCACAGTCTTTGGGAGGTGGTTTGCAATGTTTTGGGTAGAAGAACTGTTCCAGCTGATTAGTCATGAACAAGGAGGAGTGCAGTTGTATGTGCGCCCTGCATGTGATCTAATTGATGGAGAAGTTCTGCTGCAGCTCTCGCACAAGAGTCAAGTCGAGTTGAAAGTTGAAAAGTGGGTCAAGGTCTCTGGGGATGTAAATGCGGGAATAAAGAGAGACAGTGTCAGCGTTTGCAATGGACATAGTAAAGATGGATAGAGGGAGAAAAACATGTGCTCATTGTGTGTAATCTATATTTTGTTTCCGTGGAACTGAAAGACACTGAAAACTGTGAAATGCCAAGGCGAGAGAGAGCAGCGAAACGAGGCGTGAGGGAAGATGAAATGTAAAACAAACTACAAACTGTCGAGGAGACGGTTACAAAGTTACAAATGCTTTTCATAACAACTGAGGGCAATTTCCGCTTGTGCTTCACAAATTCTGCCGCCTCCCAGCCCTTCACCGTTTGATATGAGGTGCTCTGTTTCTAGCTGCTGAAGATTAAAGGGTGTGAGGATTTCATGTAGACTGTTTAGACTGCAGCCACAAATCTGGGAGGAATCTTTTAAATACCTTGGAATTTCCCCAAGTCCCCTGACTCAATGTCCATTCTTACCAGAGACAATTCATGTGACTGGGCTTTGTCATTTAGAGAACATCATATGTAAAACACGGAATATCTAAAGCAATAGTTTGGCATTTGGGAAAGAATTCTTACATTCTTTTGCAGAGAGTTACACTGAATTGAAAAAAAGACAGCCAACCGCTGATTAGCTTAGCATAAAGATTCCTGTTGGTCGAGAAACGGTCCAGTGTATAGACCCTTCTGAAACCATGATCAGTCATCATTTCTAGAAATTCGGGTTTCTGTAAAAATGACACAAACAAAATAAAGTGTCACATCGTTATTTGTAAGCTTCAGAGGAGCTTAGCTGTGGACAGAGCCATGATAGTTCCTCTGTCAGGCTCTTATCTGCATGCTGGTTTCACACTAAGAGAACAGTCTTATTGATGTTCTCATGTAACTCACTGTTTTACGGTGTGTAACATCTGCCCCCAGGAATGGCCTGTTAAACAAAGGGAGCACTCATTCACTGACCTCCCTGCAATGTCTTCAAAAGGTTAAAAAAAAAAACAACTCAAAAATCTGTGAAAAACAGAGTTGAGAAATAGCTTGTTGGGAGGACAGTGAGACATGAGAGGCGGGGAGCTGGAGGCAGCTCTGGAGAAGAGATGGTTGTGGGAAAAGAGCAATATAAGCAAGATAAAAAGACTTTTTTTTTTCAAGCACACTAACCCTGTGAAGCTACAATATATCATGCGAAACCCCCCACCAGCTCTCCTGCCTATTAACTATTAGCACTGAGATGCCATGTGTGTTATCAGACTCCAACACACTGGCCAAGGTTATATCCCTGCATGTTTAGGGCAGTGCACTTTCCGTCAATTTAAACACGCGAGATTAGACAGTCCACTTGTCAGCTTGGAACCAGTATAGTCACAAGTTAACAGCTGAAGGGCGCTGTGCTTATGAGATAACAAAAAAAACTCTTATCAATTAACACCTGCACTATGGCTGCTGATTCAGCCTGTGCAAATGATGAATGCAAATGAACTTTATTTATCCAGTGCCTTTCAAAACACATTTGATACATTTGTATCACTAAATATTTAGATTAGATAGTAGACTGAACAACATTGGGACGGAAGAAAAAGAGCAAAAGTGTTACAAATGAGAAGAAAATTTACAAAATACAATCTTCCAAATTATAATTATCATGAAATCTAGAACCAGGAGACTAATAGGTTTTAAGAAGTGAAAAGTTGAAAGTGAAGTCAGACCCCTAGACCTGAGAAAGCATTATTCTGTCTTTGAGGGGGATTTAAGAGAGGATGAGCTTCTCAGGGAGGTTGGCGTGGGGGCCCTAACATATAAGGACTGGTATCCCTTGGGCCTCAGCCTTGGCACATGTGGTGTCAGACAATCTGCGATGCACCTCGGTGAAAGTGCAGAACAGGAATTAAATGTCAACAAAAGAATCGTAAAGAAAAATGAAAAGAAGTCTATGAAGACAAGCCAAAATGAGAGTAATGGGCCCCTTTTTTTAGTTGAAGAATTCTGCCTGCTGCATTTTGGAGACAAGCTGTAGTTATTTGTGTTGACTCTGTTGGCTCACACATGTACAGAGACAGTTAGAGCCAAGTGTCATCTGCATAGAAATTGAAGCTCACATTCTGGCTGTGCATATCCCAGGGGTAACATGTATGAAGAGAACAAGAGACTAAGAAATCTAGCTTGTAAATATTAATAAAACCCTTATAAAACTGAACCACATATGTCAACCCAGTGTGGCAGATGTTCCAATAAAACAAACCCAGCACTTAGATCTAAAACTGAAGACTTTCCAGCATGAGCAGATTGTTCATCACTTTTAAGGAGTGGAGTGGGTTTATAATAATGGCCTGTGGCAGAATTTGGCAATATACAGCGACGTAAAATATTACACAGATTTCTGGGACTGTCTTGTGATCTTGTCCTATAATTTAGGCTACATCCATACTACAATGTTTACGTTTTAAAATGGCTTTTTTAAAACAAAAAAATGACCACTTGACCATTCAAGTGCACTGGGCATGTTTGTGCTTGTGTAAGCGGGAAGCAGATTGTCTACTCTGCAGTCGGTTGCTTAATTACAGAAAATAATAATAACGAGGCACAACAATGGTGGAGCGACGACGAGGTGGAACGGTTACCGACGCTAAGTGTTTACAACAATTCGGAGCTATGATTGCAGCCGTGTTGTAGGGACACAACACAATAAGAGATTGCAATGTGATTGGTTGTACAGTAGATATGTATTTCCATTTTTTCTGACAGTGGCATTTATTTAAATGTGGCGGTAAAGCGAAAAAAGAGAGGTACCTACGTTGATGTTATAAAGATGTAGTGATTTATTTGTATTTGAAACCATTATATTCTTCATTTTTATTAATTTCATTCATTATAAAAGTTGTCGTTTGATACGGCCCCTTACCCTAACACTACCTCTAACCCTAACCCGATTGAAGTTAAACGCAGCATTTTAATGCATTCAAAGGACACAATCAATGTGCGCCAACTGTCTGCCATCTTTAGAATTTCAGGAGATACGTGACAATACGCATGCACAAGCGGAGAACCGATTGACAATGTCATTCTTATCGTGTTGTCGGCACCATGTTGTTGGCCTCAGACTTACCTAACATTTTGTCTGTGTTGCCGTGTGACTGCGTCATTGTTTCCAAACGTCTCCATCTTTCCCGTACGCACTACAACGCAGCCTTGGAGTTTTCAAACTGAAATGAGGCCAGCAGTGTTTCCAAAGTGCTAGGTTTCAGGCGAACCAAAACTTAGGAGTCGCGTGGTGAGCAGGTGTAAACATAGCAGCAGTGATGTGTTTTAAAACCAAAAACATTATAGTGTGACTAAAACTTGGAATTACAGGTGTTGAATGCATCTGAACCAAAGCAGGAGCTGTTGACTCATCTGGATGAGATGACGGCAGTGGAGCAAAGGAAGTAGTCCACTTGCCTTGGGAAAGTGGAGGTGACCGGTATCTTGGCTTGCTGGACATGGCTGGGGACAGTCAGCCTGAGCAAAGGCAGTTCTACCAACTGTTCAGATTCGGTTTAAGTCTTAATCTTTGACTTCATCTCCAGAATTCATGAGACAGCGTCTTTCAAAGGAACAATTTGTCATTTTACAGTCATTCACCTGTGGATTTGATAAACAGATCACGTTAGTATGCTGAATATGAAGCGACAGGCAGCCGCTGATTAGCATAGCCTCTAAGAATGGGACTGGAAACAAGGGGGGTGGTTCTGTCCAACGGAGTCTGCCAACCTGCACCTTGTAAACTCGCTAATTAAAATGTTGTTTCATCAGTTTAATCTGTGCAGAAACTGGAGGGGGAAAAAAACTTTGGTTTTACAGGGGTTGGGGGAATCCACTGGAAGAATATTGCCTGTGACTGTCAAAGGGTAGGATAAGACAAGATAAGATTAGAAGCCTTTATTGTCATATCACAGTGATTTCAAGGAAATTGCGAATGCCCTCCCAGCGGTGCTTAAAGAGAGAAACAGTTTTTGCACACAATACTGTTCCGTAAAAACTTTTCTGTCTTGGGAGATGGAAAAGGAAGAAAAGTCTCAGCATTCCCTAAATGGACTATCTTCTCAGTTTTTCCTCTACATTTAGTATAAACAGATTTACAGACTTTTAAGTCCACTGCCAGCGGCCATTGCTGTCGGCCTCCCTGCAGACTCTGCAGCTAAATCCTCCCACTAATCTCCAATTAAAATGGTGATAATAGGTGTTTGCCCAACTCAGTGCCCACCACTGCTCCCCTGCTCCGTCCTCCCTTCTCGCAACGTCCCATCAAATCTGTCATGGGGGACTCACACTAAACACACACACACATTCACAACCCCTGTCAGACGCTTTCCAAAGTGCCCGGAGGATTGACCTAGATTGAGCCCACTTCACAAACTAATTTCTGCAAACACAAAGGGGGATTAGCAAAGATTAAGATGACAAGGTCTGAGGATTGAGAAGTAGCTGGCATAGGCCAATTATAATTACTGCCCCTAACAAAAAGCGGACTGTGGCAAATCCAGTCACTGGAGGGCTTGTGTTTGGATCTGCTTGACTCCCAAACTGTTATTTAGCTTAAACTATTATCACTGACTGTACATTAATGGCTATACATGGCAGTACTGTGCTGGCTGCTCAAAGCTTCTAATAGTGATTCAACCTGGACGCAAAGGCCCGCTTTACACTTAACAGCTGCAATTACAATATTTGGGGATGCTGAATGGACTGATGTGTCTCCTTTTGATTACATCTCCTGTAGTAGGTTTTCTACAAAGCTCCGTTAGCTTGCACATTTCAGTTGGTTTCCCTCAAAGAGGCTCTGTTTGCTCTGTTCTTGCGTTGTTGCAGCAGTCCTTGCTGACTGTGCGCAGGTTGCTTGCAAAGAGTATCTTACAGCGCTAAAGCAGTAATTTCCCCTAACATTTTCCATATGTGGATCTGCTTTGTTGAAATACACATCCGCTCCTCCGCCGGTATGATTCATTAAATAATTCATGAATGCATTTAAGTATATTCCCAGTATTCATGTTGAAAACTGAGATTAGGAATTTCTAATGAAAATGGAAAAATTCAATCCTCTTAGGATCACTCGAATGGTTTTACATTTTTTCTGTGTGCCGTACATCTTAAGAGAGACTTGGCAGCTTCATATTGCCGCTGCTGCTCTACTCTGAAAATAGGACTTCCTCATATAGATCCCTTTTGCACCAATGATGAGAGCACAAATAAAAGCACCCATCCCCATCCCCATCCCTTTTACTCGATCCGCATGAAGCAAAACATCTGTATGGAGAACATCAGAAGCGAAGTTTGATGTGGTCGCTAAAACCATCAGCAGATCGGCGCGGTAGAGCTCGTCTGAAACGCCAGCCACTTCTCATCATTTCCGACTCAGAGCTTTGGGTGTTTTGAAAAGTTTTCACGGCACATCGGGGACTGGGTGTCTGAGTGACTACGGCTAACTGAGTGTGTCTGTGGGTGTTTGCGCGGGTCTTCAAATGCATTTGCGGTTTGCCGTGTGTATTGCACGTGTGTGCGTGTGTGTGGTCCAGTGCGGAACAAAAGTGGACACTCATCAGCCGAGTTGGCGTGTGCACAGCACATTCGGGGCAGGAAAGAGAGGCATGCTTTCATCTTCCCTCATGCTTGCTGAGACCCCAATGGGGACCACATGCCCGAGTCAGGCAAGGAATCCTTTTGTGTGCATAATACCAAAAGTTTAGGGGTCTCCCGCTGTCAGGGCCTGAGATATCGCTTGGAGGTCCCCGTCAGGGGGTCAGAGGAAGCCAATGAAATCTCTCTAAGGACACAGATAACAGCCAGCCACGGGGGGAAGGCGGGCAAAGAATAAAACAGTCAAAATCCCAACCAGCTGTCAGACGTCCTGCATTACCCTGCTAATTACAAAGTCTGTGGGCCTTCTTATCCCCATCTCCCCACCCACTGCTGTCCCGACCTCACCTCCGCTCCATCTGTATGCCTGACGTTTAATTAAGGAGGCAATTCTAATTGATGAAAGAGAAGGAGAAATGCAACTTCAAACCACAGTCTGACTTCACATGCGTATAAAAATGCCTGAGAAATTGGAGTTTCGCAGGCCCCCACCGTCTCATTCATTAGCTGCGGCTAGGCTACTTAGCGCCAGCACGCATTCATTCATCAGCCTCATTGTGAGCATGCCTCAGTAAACGCAGACTTGCCTTTCCCTCAGCTACGTTTTTTTTTTATTTCATTGTTTTCTTGTTTGTTATTTTCTTCCTCTTTTTTTCCAAGCAAAGTTGTTTTGGTTTGCAGATTAAGATCTGAGCCCGGAGTTGTTTGTACAGACATGCTGTCAGAGCGGAAGCGGATCTGACCTTTGTCTGACAGGTAGTTCCCGGGGATCTGTAAGGGTCAGTCTGCGGAGCATGATGAGTAGTAAAAATTGTCCCACCTGACAGATTGCAACAATCCAGTCATCTGTTCATTATAGAAAGTTAGAGGACAAAATGCATTATTTTCCGTGTTCAAGTTTTCACCTACATTGTACTTTACTTGAGTGTTTTTCTGTTTTATCCCACTTTATACTTCATGCTATTTTACATTTCAGAGGGGAAATGTAGTGGAGTGAATTATTTATTCCCCAGCTAGTTACTTTTCATATAAAGATTAATCTCTGGCTTATGTACCCTTGGAAAAAAACAGCCTCTATAATATTAATAATCTGAAAAAAAAAGATCAAATAATATATAATCACACAGGCCAAAAGTATTTGGAGTATTTTTAGATTATGTTTTACTTTTGCTTGAATAAATACTTCTTGCACCACTGATTCAGTTTGAAGGAATCCTGCACGTCAGAATGAAACAGCACTCACATACTTCCAGACTAGTTCCTTCTGTTAGCAGTTTGAAAACAACAAACGGAGGAAGATAACAGCGCACGCGCTCACCCGCCACCTCTCTCGTGAATTCCCTTCCTTAATTAGAAGGCTGAAGTTAATCGATTGTTTTGGCTTCCCATTCACGTCAAGAGGAGAGTACTGTTTACTGTTTCACAGACCTTACCCGAGCTTGGCCTGTTTGAGCTGAAGCGAGTTCACCCCACCGACCCACCTAAGTCGCAGGGGCCCTCCCCCACCTCCCCCTTTCTTTCCCCGACCTCAAACCACACCCGGGTGAAAATCCGTAGAACAGCAGAAATTGCAGGGCCAATGCCTTTGAGCCGCGCTGATTAAAAGACCCAGCAACCCCCATTTCAAAGAGAGCATAAGCAGTGTTATGAGCACACCGCCTGCAGTGACTCACCCCAAACTGTTATTACATCTACCTTATGAAGCCGCGCTGCGTTTCATCTTTCTGCGGTTTTCAGGAATGAGATAAGCCTTGAGATCGCTGAGGTAAGCTAAGTGGCCTTAAAAGCATCCCTAAGCGGTTAATAACCCCCCCCCCCCCCCAACACATCTTATCAACATGCTGAAGTCTGATAAACCTGTGGCATGTCCAAAGGGTGAAGTGATGTTTTGATTCACAGGCTCATAAATCTGCAGCTGTAAGACAAAAATGAGAGCAGGCTTTCAGGGCAGTTGCAGCATGCAGGTATTTAGCCAGACATTCAACGGAATACATTCTTCACGCGCAATTCTTTTTTTCATCTCCAGTCTTAACCGAGCGCAACTTAATCATGAACCCACCCCTCCTGAAGGTGTAATTGGCCGTCGCCTCACACGCAGTCGTCGAGCAGCCTGACACGTCTGGGACGCAGCGGAGGAGGATTACGAAGGTTCCAGATGCCTCTCTCCAGAGAGAAGGTGTTTCAGCTCTGACTCTGATGAGCCCCAGATCCATCCTGGTTGTCCTGGTTGTCTGCTTCCTTCCTGTTGAGCTGCATCTCATCGGTTCATGCAGACTAATTGAATGAGCGAGTCATTTGAGCTTTGTTGTGCATCATCCAAAAATCTCAAAGGACCAGTTTGGACATTTTGGGTTATGCTCAATCCAGTCCCTTAGAAAATCCACTTTACTAATTTTACTACTACTACCGCTACTGCGGCGAAGTTGAAAAATATTCAAAGATTCGGACTCTCCGGATCAAAAACTAACAAGCGAAGAGTTGTTAAAACACGAGCACCTCTTCCTCCCAATCAGAGTTGGTTACACATTGAGCTGGAACATGATTATCATCCAAACCACCAGAATAACGTGTCTCAATGAGCAGCCAGCAGTGAGACAAGTGTAAAATCACCTCACACAAAAGTGGTCTTCTCTTAGTGAGAAGGATCAGTATCACGTTGTACTGATCCGTTTTTATTTTTCTTCCGTGGCAGCGATTCACTTCTGTAGTGAAGGCCGCAGCACAAACAGAAAAACTGTTTATAATGCTGTGGCTTTTCTACGAACATTTTACATATGCATGCCCTATAACATTTTGCTATTTGTAATGTTAATGACAAATATTTCCTCATGACGTCACAGTGGTGTCAATCCTCTCTCCCAACTGTCAATAAGAAAATAGACAAGCCTGTTCCCCAAAATGCCAAATGACCCCTATGGAATTTTGTTGCTTTATAAGTCTGTGGAGTTCTTCCAAAAACGTCTAAAAGCAAGTAGTCAAGGTCAGTCACGTATTTGTTGCTCCCCAGTGTACCATTTTTTTAACACCAGCTTTTTTAAATGTCCTCATCTGACGGAAAATCACTTCAGGTGATGTTCAAGCAGTAAATTGGCTTTTGGCCGCGATGGAGCCCAGTCGGCATCGGGGTAGCGACGAGTTTCACGGATGGGGTCAGAGGGATTAGCCAGAGAAGAGGCTAAAGTAATGACACAAGTGGGAGACAAAGGAATTGAAAGGAGACAGAAGAGAGGGGCCATTGTGTATCCGAGCAGACCTCCTCAGACTTAATTACCTCTCATTCATTTTCATTCAGCCTTCTCTCGATAACGCGAGGGGAAGGGGTCATGCTGTGGAGGAGAAAGAGGACTAATGAAGATGTGTTACTCATGGAAAAAAAACATTTGAAACATTTCAAAAAAACGCAATATAAATCTGTGCTCCCCCCCGCCTTCTGAACCAGGTAAACATTGCTGCAGTCACACATGTCACTGAAGGTCAAAGAAAGCTCCAATAAGAGCAAGAGTTGAAATCCGTGGGGCAGATAAGCAGAGTCAGCTGTAGGGCTTTTATCAGGAGAGGAAACTTTCTTGAAGCACACATAGTAAAACGGCTAAACATATAAATATTGACATTACATATCCGTATATACAGAAGTTGGACTGTAATTTGGTAATCCTAAAAGAAGCTGACGTTCAGCTTTCTAATAGCGAGTTCAGTTTTTGAAAACTGACTGAAAAGGAAAATTCAAGCTAAAAAATTGAGACTTTTCCACGAGAAGATCTTTCCCATTTCTGGACACCGGACTGGAGGGGATCGGTCTTCAGCTGCCTGCCTGAATGCTGATGTAACTCAGAGGTCAGAGCGGGAACAACCCAGTGGACGGCCTTCTCATTTTGAAAACATCTTGATCATGATCACAGTGGCCGTTTGTGTGTGTGAGTGTGTGTGTGTGTGTGTGTGTGTGTGTGTATAGTTTATAAAACTTATATATATATAATGTATTTTTTTGTGAGGCGACAGCAGGGGAGCTCACTAGGCTTCCTCAGCTTTGTCTGCCCACCACTCACACCAACCACACACACTCCAAAGCCACAGGTAAATGGTTAGGCTTGGCTTGGGATCTTAGTTTGTTCTGAATGTTATTGAGGCCATCTTCAGACATTTCTGAGTTTTTTTTCTATGTCTTGATATGATAAATAACTGTGAAAGAAATGTAATGTAATGTGCCACTAATATGCAGTTCATTTTATTTGAAAACATCTGTTTGTGCGTGCGTGCGTGCGTGCGTGCGTGCGTGCGTGCGTGCGTGTGTGTGTGTGTGTGAGTGCTTGCATGACTGCGTTGCGGCTAATGTCTGGTTTTGCCAGGCGACGATGACATTTAAGTACATTGTTTTTCCTACACTAGGCCACACATTCAGACTGCCCACACAAAATACTAGACTTTAGTCTGTTCAGCCAAGCTCTGCGTAAGCTAAATACACCCAAATGATTCGCAGTGTTGAAGGGTTGAGCCATCAGTGGTATGTTCTGGAAGGGGATGCGGGGGTGGAGGATAAGACCTACTTCCTGGCGGACAGGAAATTCAACTTCCTGCCTTGATTAATGAGGGGGGGCCGCTGGATCACAAAGGGGCGCTGAGGGGGCCTCCTGCACACAGAGCTCCCACAATTCACCTTAAGTAGTGTCAGCCTTCTTTTTCCCCCTGGTTCTCATAGAATGTTTGAGAAAAAAAAACCTATTGTGAGTAAATGTTGAATCCGGGATCCAGAAAAACGTTTCTCAACCTCGTGTCACCGGTCAGGAGTTGTGTCAGGGCAAAGAATGTAAACAGTGCACAGAGCCGGACTCCAGGAATGCTCTGCAGTCGCTCACTAATGGGATGTTAGAACTGTTACAAACCAGAACACGTCGAAAGCGGGAGGGCTCCACCACTGGCGAGCCGCTTTGCAGTGCATTTCACTGGGGAAAAGAGTGAGGTGGGGGGGGGGGGCGTAGGAAGTGAGGGAGGGAGGAGGGGAACGGGGATTTCATGTTCTCCTCCAGCCCCCACAGTTTGCAGATAAAGGTTTTCTGTTGCCAAGGTGACTTGACAGAGAAAGGGAAAGTATCTGGCTGTGTTTTGCCTGTTCTAGTGCAGGAAGCTTGGGAGCCAGAGGCATAGATAAGATGATTTCAGTGCCTCCTCCACAGAACAAAAGCTGTGCGCATGATATACTGCCTTAAATACCTCAGGCTGCTGTATTCACTCCAAAGCTGCCTTAATATGTGAAACATGCAGTAATGAGAAAGCAGCCTGCGCTGGGCTGAAGCTGCTTTTCCTTGCTAAATCTATCACATTAAGGTAGACAGCCTAATTATCTCCATATCAACAAAAAAACAAAAAACAAAGAGGCGGCGAGCTGTACAGTCAAGAGGAAAAAACTCTTATGTTTATTAGCCATGAATTTCACATTGTGAAAAAAATCACATGTACAAAATAATGCCATAAAAATAGAAATTAAAACTTTTACATGACAAAAGAAAAGGAAACCGATGCACACTGACAGGGTCTCTGTCTGAACATACATCATTAAGTGAAGTAGGATACTGTGCTCCAGTCTGAGCCAGCGGGATTTCCAGATAAAACAGAGGATAAGAGGAGGGCAAGAGTAAAAATGGGAAATGCCACTCAGCAATTAGGAGTGAATTGAAGGGGCATTCATTGCTTGCTGTTGTCAGGGTAACTTGTGCTCTATGGGAAAGAAATGCTCTTATCTGATTGGTGGGGGCCAGAGGCTCTGTGTTCAGTGACTGGAGGAGGTCAACGTTATGGAGCCACAAGGGTCCCCGTCGAAGTCCAGAAACCGCCACTAAAAGGATGAACTTTTTGGCCGGCTTGAGGAGCTGAGCGGGAATTTACAGGGCGGTTTCTCCATTGATCCCCGCAGATTTAATTTGATCCGTGAATCCATTGGGGAAGGACATGGAAATAAAAATACACACTGCACCGAAACATTAACTCTTGCGTTGAACGAGTCCATTGTAAAACGTCAATGTTCAGGTCACACAGACAGACGCAGACAAAAACACCGATTAGAGTTCCCAATTTCATGTGCAAGTGTTTCCAACATTCCGCTTTTCTTTCTTTAAGAACTTGTAGTGTTTTTTTCTTTTTCTTTTTTTGTGTGCATCATTTAACACTATGATGATGAAAAGCACTGCGGTGTCTGCCCTTACCAATGCACAGTTTACTGGATTCCACTCTCTTTCTCCACTTAATGGTGAAGACGCTGGTGGCTTAACACCCCAAAGGGCCAAGTTAGCACACGTGACACTCTTCCAGCTGTCCCAAAGGGCAGCTGCGCAGGCCGTCGCATTCCTATGTCAGAGTTAGTCTGTGATGTCCCTGATAGTTACTGGGTCACTCACTGCACCACTCCAGCTGCCTTATCTGTTTCATGGTTCATGTCTTCTTGTTTTGTTGGTACAGTTTGGGCCACAACAGGCCCATCTGGTTTGGACCCAGGGTAGAGCTTAAAGAGAATCTAATTGAAGTAAAAATGATTATATCTTTCAACCCAGTTGAGGCTTCTTATTTGAGAAGTGACCCTGTGGCCTAAACTGCTTCACGTCATTGGTTATCGGAGCCCTTCTTCCTCTTCCGTCCATACTCTGATGAGTCGCACCTCTGTGTCTTTTAAAGGAACTCGTTTCTGCTGCAAAAGACCGAACTGTGCAAAATGCAGCCTGACTGAGGTCAAATAAAACACAACACCTGGCCATGCATGACATAACCCACACATGCATTCACATATGAATGCAGGCAGAGAAGAAATAAATAGGATTCAACATTAACACAACAGAGTAATCATTGTCATATAAATTAAGACTACATTGCAGCGAGTTTTTAAAAAAAAAAAAGAAACTGATTAGTTGTCAGTTTAGGTTAAGGTGACAAGATTTCTGTGACCATAGAGAAGAGTTCATGCCAGTTTTACTGAATCACAGTCCAAGAGTGGACATGCTCTAAAAAGGCTTTATCTATGACTCAGCAAGCAAGCCGCCACTTATCTGAACAGCAGAAGCACAGCCGCTCTTTTACAGCATTGTGTGTACCGCTGAATATGACGGCGTCTTTTCTGAAGCGCTGAATCCAAACACTGCATCATTGCCGCTGTGTACAGTGGGTTCGTCAACCGGCACTCAGCGCGCATTAATGCGTAGCTGCAAAACAGCAAACATGTAAGGTCATGACCCCCGAGGCACATCAACCCCCCCCCCGCCCCGATCCCCTCCATCCTCCTCAACCTCAGCTGGTATTGGTCATCAACACCTCGTGGCTTGCATTGACAGCAGGCTGCCGAAGCCTTCATAAGAGGAACACTCAAAGGTTTGTTTCTGCGTATGAGCTGTTAGAAGCACACATTCTAAAGAAGAAAAAAAAGACATACAAAAGGGTCAAACAAAAGAGCTTATTAGAGGAAAGAAGGGGGAGGTTTGCTCCTTCATTGTGCCTTAGTAAATCAGCTGTAGTCAGTCAAACCGAGTTGCTTTTATGTTCTTTAGCACACCAATCACTGCATTCCCCCTCCCTCAATCTAAATGGGACATTCATCATGCTATACATTGCAGTCTCCATGAAAAGAGTTTTTTTTTTCTTTTATCGTAGTGAAAAACATTAATACAGACCTTCACAAGCCTGCCTTGACTAAATGCAGTAATGACACAAGTGAGAGACAAAAAAGAAATTGCAGGTTGTGTAATATGTTAGCAGTCCTCATATGGCAGCATAAAAGCCTGATTTTGCTGGATGTGGACAAGGTTGTGCCTCATATAACAAGCGGCAGTTTGTTTGGTATTTTTTTGCGTGAGTGACTGTTACTGCATGTCTCAACTTCCTTCTCCGCAACATGAGATGACATCATTCTGGCGAAGTGTCCAGCTGTACGAGTCTCTGCCCCTGCATCTTCGCGACATTAAAATGAATGTGGGGGTCTGTACATCACTGCTCAATGTCTCTTTTCGAGGAAGAGAATATGTGCTTCTTCACAGTTGGAGTCCAGTAGATGATGCAAAAAAGGGAAATCTGAGGAAGACAAAAGAAAGACTTATTAAACCGGCTAATTTAACATGAGGATGCCTGAAAGAAAAAATTACACTCAAACGTGTAAGGAAACCTGTACAGTGTAATACAATCCAATGTAATATCTTGCTTTTTGTCATGTTGTATTGGATTGCATTTTATTCACTTTCCTATACAATACAATCCAACACCAAAACAAACTGCAATAGTACTCAAGGAAACTCCTCCCCTGTATGTTTAAGATCATCAACGTGATTTCAAATTTATTTCAGAGCTACTATATTACATTACATTTTACATGTTGTGTTAATGTGCCAATGTATCTCATGCTAAACTAAGTACTGCTTGTGCACTTACTTATTGCAAAATGCCCGGGAACTTCTTTTAAGAAATGTTTGACATTTTTAGGAAATATTCTTTTTTGCTTTTTTGCTGTCAGTTAGGTGGGAAGATATACCTCTCTGTGCGCTACATATGAAGCCAGAGCCAAGCGAGAGTTAGCTTATGGTTAGCATAAAGACAACTAGCCTCTGTCGAAAGGCAACAGCATCCACCTACCAGTACTTCTAATCGCACTAATTAACACATTATATTTGGTTTGTTGAATACATACAAAATGTGTAACTAAAAGTATACTGTCGTAGTTTTATGTCAGACTGTTTCTTGGCCAGGGGCAGATTCTAATCTAGGCCAGTCTGACTCCCTGAAAGTACACTGTGGGTATGGTGCCCTGCCACCATTTTCAAAATCACTTTTGGAAACAAGGAAGGCAACCATCGAGCCAGCAGAAGGAAAATGTCATAAAGTTTGCATGATTTGAATGATTCGAAATGGCACAATCACCTTTTTCCTTGCAGGGAATTAGCCATTTCAATGAATGTTGAAACCACCCCCCCACACACAACCTTTCCCCAGCGCAAGCAGGGGCTACGTTGCTGCATCCTGGGCAGCCTTCTCCTGCTCTGACACAGAACTGTGGCGAAGACTAAACATATCTAAAGCTTGGCCAACCGGCTGCTGGCTGCAGTTCCTTATTCATCGTACAGACATGAGGGTGGTATCAATATTCTACTCTTGCTTTTGGCATGAAAGTGAATAAGCCTATTCCTGAAAATTTCTGTGTATTCCCTTTCACACTGTGCACATGGCATACACCATTCATTATTTTAACTGGAAACCATTTAGACTTCCAAAGTGCCACGGGGAGTGGAAACCAGATGAAGCCGATCAGGTTCCTTCAGCTCAGTGTATGTAGAGACTGGGTCATTGGTGCCGGTGCTACATTCATTCATTCATTCATTCAGTTCTTATACCCGGATTATCTGGCAAATTTCAGGCCACATATCAGTATGGTTATGTGGGTAGACGTGGTGTATTAGATAAGATTTTAATGAAAATTGTTAAATTGTTATAGAGATTAAAGTGACCTTTTTTCTTGGCCTTAATGCTGCATTTGAGTTTATTCATTTTACTGTTCTCGCTAAGCGAAGTGAACAATGTGCGCCTAGAGTTGATTGGCCATTCGATTCACATTTCTAATGGTACTTTTTCTGTGTGTAAATATCTTCCAAATATTGCCGGCAGTATCAGCTACATTATTAAAATCAATGAATCAAAAATATAGTTTTGTTTGGTTCTGTCAGTTACATTAACCCCAACTAAAAGCTTTCAAAGAAAACAAAAAAGAAAGACCCTTCCACAAGTTAGAATTGCTCCCCTGGGAGAAACTGAGAACTCTCTCTCTCTCTCTCTCTCTCTTTCTCTCTCTGTCTGTCTCCCTCTCTTTCTCATGGCGACAGGCTCCTTCTGTGAGGTCTAACATACTTCATTCCCTTTTCATTCCTTAACAGTCAGCCTTCTTTTCCATTCCTCCACATTTTGTCTTTTCAGTGAATTTAGTGAGTAGAGTGTCAGTTGCCATGACAGGCCGGCGCACAAAAAACAAATGCTGTATTAAATTAGTGGCAGGATTATATCCTTCACTGAACACTGTGTTGCACTGGCTTAGAGACAGTTCAAACCTTCAGTCTAGTCCCCCCCCCCTTTCAGAGATGAGTCAGTTAAAAGAAAGGGAATAATGAGTCTTTAAAAAAAATATTTGATCCTGTTGAGAGGAGGAACATCACAGTGTCGAAGCATTGAAGCTGCTCTGAGCTGCTTCCTGGCTTTATGAAATGAGTGACTGTGAGTGTGCTGGACAGCCGGGGAGTCGCGCAAATTCTGGAGGTGAGGGCCGCCAACCATTTAAACAAATACAGCAAAACGAACAGGGATGGCCTGCATGGTTATGGTGGCCCAGCGGACTGCAGCATGCAGGAAGATCAGGTTTGCCAGCTGACTACACATGCTCTACATACGTCTGGACCTTTTATCATCAGAGCAGGAGACCCGGCTTAGAACGAGGCCAAGAAGACATAGATGGAGCCACAAGAGACGACCAAGTTAAACGGTGAATTTTTAGAGCGAGACAAAATGACAATGAAGGATGATGGGTGTCTGACTCGGCTTTGGTGGGGATTTGGGCGTGGGATACCTTATTTCCCCCTTTTGCCACGTCACTGAATCACCTCCATTTGTAACTGATGATGTTTTCCGACACTGCATGAGTCGCCGCCTGCCTCCCACTCACCCAACGTTTAAGCCCATAACCTCGACAAAGGAAGGCGACTGAGAGTGGATTAGCCTTGCCAGGGTGTTGTAGCCTGCTGGTGAGTGGCTTGTCTAATTGGCAGACCCCCTTTTGCCTTTTAGAGAGATTTCCCCCACCGGAGCGATAAAAGTATCCAATTCTCTTTCAATTACCTCCTGTGTCCTTCAGCCCATCCCCATAGCCACATAACTCACTTAACTAACACACACAAGCCCTTATCAACCCCCCACCAGTCCACCCTCCCTTCTCTTGATCTTCCTCCTCTCTTCTGCTGAGAGGACTCTAACCTATCCTGTCAGTATTTTTCTCATTCTGAAAATCTGAACGCCCGAGCGACCCAACATTGGATATTACCGATTGTAAATATCGATTAATCTGTCCAAGTAGTTTTTATGAAAATAAAGTCAAAATTCATCTGATTTCAGCTTCTTAAATTTGTTATTTTCTGGTTTCTTTGTCCTCAATGACAGTAAACTAAATATCTTTGGTATGTGGACAAAACAAAACATCATCTTGTGGTTTGGTTATTTTATGGACCAAACAACTGATCGATTAATTGAGAAAATAATCAACAGAGTAATCGAATATGAAAATGTACAGTATGTCGGCGAATGTGCAATTATAGATTGTGGTGTAAATCTGTTTTGTGGTTTCATTATTATTTTTGTTAATTCAAATTTCCATTTGTTCTATTTGTGTATTCATTTGTAGTAATATTTACTAGGATTCATTCTTTTGGGTGATGTCTACTCACAATTTTATTGCAACTGCCCTTTTTGATTGTAATATTTATTGATCAGCTTTAAAATGTGTTGTTTCAACATGTATCTTTGTGAAGTTTTGCCAAAAATTAGCAAAAATGACTTTGCTTATGTGAAGCAACTGTGTGAAAAAGGGAATATCAGACAGAGTATTGTTATACAGCTCTTTAAACTCTGAAATTCTAATATTAGTATCAGGCCTAAAAAAGGCCATATTGATTGGTATATTTACCAATCTACTTAATAGGCCAACTAATTAGTAATTGAGTTAAGATATTATGAATACAAGTGAATATCCATGTCTTATAGATGGTTTCTTTAAAATACTGCAACGCACTTCTTTCTAGCTGCACATACCCAGGTTTTTCTTTTTCAATTTCAGACTTTGATTTGTAAAATTGGTGGATCACGCCCTTTAAGATTTAAGAGGTCATACATACCTTATGAAAACGATGATGGTACAGAGTTTGGGGCTCAGGCAGGCAGATGTTTCCAGGTGCTGACGAAAGCAGTTGGAATGAGCGAGTATGGCACAGTAGTGATGCTGTTCCAAGCATCCAGTGTTGGGTCGTAACAGTCCAGAGTTTTACACCTCTGTGTGCCAAAGTACCCACCCACAACATACAGTTTGTTTCCCGATGCTACAGCCTGGCAGCTCATCCGCTTGGCTGTTACATCGCCCACTTTAGTCCACTGGTAACTCTCGCTGCTGAACTTATAAGCTGAGCATGCTGAAAACTCTGTATCCCCGCCCATGACAAAGATCTGGTTTCCCAGCACAGCAGCAGCTGTGTAGCGCCATGGTTGCGGGCAGGATGCAGGCACAGTCCATCGATTCTCCTGCGGATCGTAGCACTGCACCTTGGGCAGCTTGTCATGGGTGACACTGGTTCCTCCGAAGGCAAACAGCTTGAGCTTGACGCTGACCACTGCTGCATTGCTCACACCTTCTCTCAAAGGAGCCACCATGGTCCACTTGTTTGCCACTGGGTCAAATTGCTCCACCTGTTTGAGGGACACTGATGGAGAAGCCGGGAGGCATCCAGTTGCTGCGGTGTGGCCTCCTACCACGTAGAGACAGTGTTTTAGCTCAGCAGAGCCGTGACCAAACCTGGCGATGAGCATTGGAGCCGCTTTGGACCATTCCTCATGGATGGTGTCGTAGACCCATACATCTTTGGACACACCATTCTCTGAGCCTCTCCCACCAGTGATATACACCTTACAGCCAATGGCGCAGGCACTGAACTCTTTCCTGGGGCTGGGGATGTCCGCCTTGGGGATGATCTCTTTGGCCTTCTGGTCTACTAGGTACAACTTGTCACACATGAAAGTCTGCCCTCCTAGGAGAAAGAGAGCATGGCTGGTTTTTCTTGGTCGTGCACATGGGCTGTTGACAACACCGTCATTCTGCAGGATTTTCAGCTTACAGCGGATAGCTTCGTCTACCAGTTCCTTGCTCTTGGCCTGGGCGTTGATCAATTCTTCTGTTGAGACATTCTCCATCAAAAAGATGGCAGGCAGCAGGGCCAGGCGGACCGTTCTCAGAAGCTCTGGAAGGTCGCAGTGCCTCCTTTCAAGGTCATAGTTTATCCAGTTAAGGGCAGCTTCATAAACAAGTCTCTCATCTTCTGTCTCCAGCTCCTCGTGTGACAAAAGCTGCACCACCATATCTTTGGGCAATTGGAGGAAGTCCTCTGTCTTGCAAATAGCAGGGAAGTTGCTGAGGCACATGCCCCAGGAGAGCTCTGACAGCTTGGTACAATGGTGGGCATCAGAAAGCAACAGCATGCCAAGGCAGTTAGATGGGTGAAGGTTTCTCTCTAGGAATTCAGCACATGCATCACGGATGTCCTGAAACTCCAACATGTCCCCCGCTTCCAGTAGGGACTCTGCATTTTCCTCGTTGATGACCACGCGTGACGAGTATGCATAATCCAGCAGGAGCTCTAACACCTCTGGGTGGATGGATTCGTGGAAGTCAACCTCGCTGGCCTGGCTCTCCCTCAGCCCACCACTGAACATGGCCTCAAAATAGCGGCTGCATGCAGCCAGCACTGCGCGATGGCAGGGGAAGGAGCGGCTGCCAGCATGAAGCAGGACGTCCGTGAAAAGCCTTTGCTGCCGCAGCGAGTTCAGGTGCATGAGGACGCTGTCGGCATAGGAGGACTTGTGGAACAGGTAGATGTTCATAGAGCCAGTGCTGGCTCTAGATTTTCGGTTCTCATGGACGCACACGGACATTTTCATTGAATCCTGAGAAAGAAAAGACAAGAAAAGTTTTTTTAACGCCATATTTTGAGTCAATTGTTATACAGTGTCTGCTAGCTGAAGAACATGTTGAAGTTGGCAGTTAAGCGTCATGATAAATGAATTGTGATGGCAATGCTGAAATATTACATTGTTTATTGCTGTCCTTTCTAACATACAAGGACATATAGCAAGTCATTCAAAGATTAAAAGTACTACTAGCATATATCTGGCAGTTCTGAACGTCAAGTAATTTACAAGTGTCTTCTCTTCAGAGAGCAGGAGGCATTTCCACTTTCATCTCTGAGCCGTGCTAATCCCCCTCTTGTCGAGATGCTATGATTTCTAAGAAAAAGGGGAGTAAAGAAAGAGAGAGCAGGACTCTTTTAAGCTTCTGGGAAATGCACAGAATTTAGTCCACTCCCCCTCCATAAAGTCGCAGCTTTCATCCTCACTGTCCTTGCCCGGGGCTGACTTTCATGCCACCCAATTTCAAGACATGTCAAGTGCCTCCAGCCGAGTATTTCCAGAGTTACTGAGCCGCTGTCTGACCTAGTAAATCCACCACATTTTAAGGTCCATCGCTGTTGTAATCCTTAAAGGACACATATTGTGCTTTTTTCAGTATTTCCCTTTCCTTTTGTGTATTATATAGGTTTGTAGTGTATGTAAAAAGGTCTGCAAAGTTAAAAAGCTATACCCCCCCCCCCCCCCCCTAAAATCCGGAACTATAGTAGTTTGTAGTTTTGTCCAATTCTGCAGGCTACAATGGACTACAATGATGAAAAAAGTAGGAAACCGTCCATAAAAGCTTTACAAAACATGCCTCGCCCATATTCTCAATATGTCAAACAGCAAAATAACCAACTTTCCAGCCTTGAGGGGATTGGTAGGGCAAAACAGACAAAGATTGTAATCACTATGAATGTTTTGATAGCTTGTTGTGATTGGATTTTAATCCACTGTAACTGGCTGACGTCAGGGTTGAAACCTCAGTGATAAAAAATGTTTTACAAACCACCGGGTGGTGAGGTATTGATTCTCAAGAGAAAGATTTTCACTTCAAGATTAAGGGAGTTCAAAAGTTCCCGGGTTACATGAATGAATCCTTCTACAATCCAGCTGCAGAGGACCGTTCCCATTTTCATCTGCTCCAAAGTCCCCTGAAAGCTGTCTCATGAACAGACAATTGGCGTTGAACTCTGCAGGCACAGATAAAAGTCCAATGGATCTATCTGCAGGGCAGTGTCACTCCCACCTCTGGCTTCAACCAAACTGTATAGTCACTTATCATAGGTTCCAGGAACATGATTCGATTTTCTGGTTGAACTCACTCCCCGAACCATCTGCTCAGTGCTTTTACCTTCACAATCCCAGACACCCCGGTAGGAAAAACACAAACCTGCACCGTCAGTTGGAATAATGTATTCAAGCTACTTGCATAGCACTCAAGGCAAAAACCTTAGCCCCTTCTTATGCAGAGATCGCGCCAAATTGCCCTTTAGACGACCGCTCTCCATGCTTTGCTTGTTCACACTGAACCTAGCAAGCTATAACCTATTGCTGCCTCATGTGTGAATACAGAGGAAATACCATTTCAGGGTTTTTTCCCCAGCTCTTTTTACAGAGTTCAATTTCACTCTGCGACTGTTTCCGCTGAATAAAGGTGGAACAACTATACCGCCCATCATTCCGTGTGTTTGCACCTTTTATGCGGGACAGCGGGACGGAATTAAGACACAACAGTCCCGCCTTGAACACGCTGTGTAAATGTGCCTATTTAAATCTACAGCCAATTGAGCTAGGAGAGAAAGATATCAAGAATTTCAAGATAACCGATTGTCATTTAAATGTGAACTGGAGCCACAAGAAAGCACCCCTTTGATTTCAGGTAATACGCGCTTGTGGGCAAACACAATGGCTTTAATGATTAGCTTGATTTTGTCCGGATTTTCTTTTCCCTGGGTTAGAATAAATAATTATATGGCTACAGCCGAGAAGCCCGTTAACGTATGACTTGTGAAAAGCAATTAGTAGATCCAGTATATATAGCTTTCCAAATCATACAGTCATATTTCACAATCATAACAAGCAGATGAATATTATTCATGACAACTTCATGAAATGGAAAACCAATGGCAACTTTTGGTCCAGCAGGATTTATTGCATTCCAGCCGTGACAATACTGGCAACCTGTCATCTTCTGGCCTGCAGCTCAAGTATAATGAGACCATCCTAGCCTATCCTCTCACCTTCACATGTCACATTCCACACACACACACACACACACACACACCCCTTACCGATACTGTAGCTCGTGTTTTCTACATGGATATTGTAAAAGGTTTGGTTGGGGCAGGGGATCCTAATAAATCGGGTAGTAAACTTGCACGGTTTTGCACATGCCAATCAATAGCATGTAAATGAACGTAACCTTCAGTGGTCCGTGTCTGCGACACAGTAGCTGCCGGGGCAGATAGGCACCTTTTGATTAGTCCGACAGGTAATCTGTGGAACACGACTCAGTGGAGTCATTAGGAACAAGTCAGCAGTTGCGATTATTTCGAAACGTGGCCACTTTCTTCTCATGGGGGAGAGCAGCAACGAAACAAAGATTTAAAAAATAAAACCCCTTCCTGCATCACAAATTGCAGTTGGTAAATGTCACTGTGGCTGCCCTTCCACCGATCGGTTGTTTCAGTGCTGGTGTGTTCTAACTTCCCAAGTAAAACCACCCCCTCTCTGAAATGACTCAGAGAGCCCCAGTATTATCTCATCTCGATAATGACCATGGGTGACACAGTCTTGTTCTCAGAAATGCCAAAGTTTTAATCTGTTGTCCAAATATGAGCCTCAGAGAATCACGAATGTGCAAATGTCTTAAATTCTTATGTAACCCATCACAGTATCAATCCAAACATTTATTCTTACAACATCTTTGAATTTCACTTTGTTTGGCTCATTGCCTAAATGATGATAATCAGAAAAATTGCAGTTTGTACATTCCTGTTTGCTTCTGCCGCCACCGTCCCATTCCACTACATACTGCCCCCACAGAGCTGAGCTACTCGTATGTTCTAAGTTTTGCATTTAATCAAACAAATGCACAAACCTTTCCCACAGTTAGAATAGCTCACTCATACATGCAGTGAGTGCAGAAGAGCTGGAGAAAGGGAGGAGCGGTGAACCACATACTTCTACCATTTAAATTTTAAAGGATAAAGCCTGGGTTACCAAGTAAGCCTGCCGGTCCTGAAAACCCTTTGTTCACACATCTGTAATTTAAATTGGACTTTGTGCGTTGTTATATATTTGCTTGTTGTCAAAATTTGCCACGTATGGATGTTTTATTACATTCAGTCAAACCTATGTATTCTAATGAAAAACATTTCAGACACCCTTTTTTACATATAATCTGTACATATATGTTGCATTTAATTCTATTCTAAAGTGATTTAGACTATGCATCTTTACCGAATAGAAATTATGTTTCCTGCATCCCTCTGGACATGAACCTAACACGTGTACTTCAATCAGGCCAAAATTAGTAAATGCTCCTGAGTGTAGCACAAGTCATCCAACATTTGAAACTGTGAAGATGCATTTTTCATTTCATTGGGCCTTGAACATGTTTTAAAACCTACTTTACTTGAAAGAATAAGGAAAGCCATTTTAAAATGAAGGATTTTTCGAGCGGCATCCTCGGGAAACTTAATATGTTCAACAGTTTGCTTACCTCACCTTGTTTGACAGATCACTTTAGGATTTATTTTAGAGTGCAACAATTTAAAAGGTTAAAAACTAATCAAAAAACAATTTGCATACAATTTACATAACTTGTATTCATGAGGAAATAGAATTAGCAGGAAGTGTAAAGACATCTTCCATGACTAAACTCAAACTTTTCACATGCCAGAGTTCATCAGATCGCCTTTTGCCCTCATGATGTGACAGTGTGACTGTTCTGTTGTGTGCGTTCCCTTTTTTCCGATGATTGTATGCATTCACTTTGACTTCCACTTGTAACAGTTATTGTCAAGCGATGACCATATTCATATAGTAATGAATAACCTCAATGAAAATATCAATTAAAAATGGGCAAAATAAGTATCTTATTACAACGTAAACCCGGTAGCACTGAAATCTCCATCTATTAGTTGACTGACAGAAAAATAATGACGTATTTTCATAACCGTGTCAGTAATTTTGCAAGCACAAAAAGAGAAGCGGGTGGTTCCCGGTGTCTGCTGCTGTTTCTCATCTTCGTTTCTTTGTCACGTATTAAGGTTTTGGACTGCTACTCGGCAAAAAAAATCACTGTATCACCGTGTTCAAAAAATAATAGTCTGATCTTTCACAAGTGAAAATAATGACTTATCCCTGTCGCAAAGCCAACCAGCAACATGAACAATGTGTCCCCAAACAGTGCTCATTGGTATCAACGTTGTTTTTTTCCCATGTTCTGTGATTGATTTCACAGCCTGGTTTCTGTCACAAATAACAATGAGTCAATGTGGCCGAGGGAAGGACGAGCCAGTGTGGTCGGTTGAGGATGGCTGGCAGAGCCGTCGTCCCCATCACCTGGCAGAGAGCAGATCCACAAAGCGCATGACTGGAAAGTGCCCACTTTCACGCATGCCACCCTCAAGAAAGAGCACGGTTCAAAACGAGAGGGCGTGCACATGCAGCCAGTCTGCTGTGGCCTGTGGCTGGCTGCACTCTGTCTCAAAGCACTGCCAGGTGTCCACGGTCAACCGTGCACTGCAGGAGGAGGGATAGAAAACACCAGGCTTGTATGGGCCATGTATACACAGTACATCTGCCATGTTGGAGTCGGGTGCGTGTGCGTGTGTGTGTGTGGGATGGGGGGGGGTGAAACGACATGCAAAACAAGGGAGCAGACCAGCAACTATTGATCCGCGCGCCCGCATCGCTCTTCGTCCAAATCCAGCCCGAGTGGGACGTGTCGTCTGACAGCGGCTGTCCACTCCGCGTTGACACGTTGCTCAACCAAAGCCAACGGCGGAGGATTGCTTTTTTTTCTCTCGTGGCGCGAGGACACGCGAGGAGAGCGCGGCGCACCTGAACCAAAACATGTGCAACATCCCGAGCGCGCGCGAGCATGCGGGCGCGAGGCGCACCGCGCGAACGAGGAGAGATCCGTGGTGCGTTTACAAATAATAATAACAACAACAATAATAATAATGAAAATGAAACAGTGCAACCAATGTGCTGGGTGGAGGATGGCAAAAAAAAAACAACAACACATTTCTGACACGATCGCCGGACGTCAACAGCAATCTTTTGTCCCCTTCGCCCGTTTTCCCGGCGCGCTCTCGCTCGGAGTGGTCCATCCATCCCCCCGCCCCGGGTGATCGGGGAAGGGATGGAGCGGCGGAGGGACAAAGTGTGCAGCCGCGGTCTGCTGTGTACGATACCTCTTTGGGGGAAAGCAGGAGTTCAAGTGCGTCCGCGGGATGCCCGGAACATGCCCCCTCTGGCAGAGCCGCGGTGCGAGCGCTGCGCCCGGGGGAGCGTGGCAACTCCGTGGCCGGCCCCGAAGCGCCGTCCGTAGCTCTCCTCCGCTGCACCGGGGGTTGTTGTGGTTGTTGTTGTTGTTGTTGTTGTTGTTGTTGTTTTTTGGTAATGTGAATTTTGAAGTTCTTATTAGACCGATATTCACATGTACCAATGCGCACAGAATGGACGGGGCTTGTTAAACGTCGAGACTAGAGCCGAGGTGTTCCGGCCGCGTCCCTGCTCCGCTCCTCTGTGGCGGTCCTCCTCCTGCGCTCCCACTCCTCCCTCTCTCTCTCTCTCTTTCTCTCTCTCTCTCTCTCTCTCTCTCTCTCTCGCTCAAAAGAATCAATGGGTGTGTTTACAGTGGGAGGTGGGGGAGAGAACCGTCGCCTCGTGCGGGAAGGGAAGTGTGTGGTGGGGGAGGGGAGGGATGGGGGTGGGTGGGTGTTCGACTTAAACAAAAAGAAGTGGAGGACAGCCCCCAACCACAACCCACCAGCACCGCCGCCCCCTAAACATACACACACACACACACACACACCGGCGCGCGCGCACAAACGCATGCGCGCGCACACGTCATGAAAATGTTCAGTGGGAGAGGGAGGAAAGATTTGTTTTCATTGTTTGTCATCCTATAATTGTTGTATAGTACTCTGATATATGTATAACTAGTGATTGTCGACTTTATTTTTGCAAATATTGGACGATGGGCAATTAGGCTTTTTTTTTTTTTGCGTGTGAAGGTTACACAGCTAAAATGGTACTGTAGCTGAGGATACACACAAGACCGCTCAGAGATACATTCTGTAAAACGACAACAAACCTCACATTGTGTTTCATCGTTAGTTATGATATATCTCTTTTGGTAGCCAAATCCATGAGAGTTACACATTGCCGACGCACAGCAGCTGATGGTAGATTGCACTGTTATAGTCCAAACCTATCTGACAGAACAAGTAACATTAGATCCAGCATTGTGATCAGTGCCCAGGGAAAAGTAAAGGCATTGTTTGTGTTTTTATTTTGTGGAGGCACCACTTTAAAAAGAAACAGCTATGGTACTTATCTTTCAAAACAATACCATATAGGAACCCATAAGGTTTGAGTCACAGCAAACCCACCACTGAATGCCACAGATGCTGGGTAAGCCGTATAGGATTATATAGACATTGTGCTTTTTGGTTGGGGTAGTCGGTAGTGAGAAGTCCAGTTTTATCCCTGCATATCTTGTGTGACTCACATCTGCGGTCTTGTTGACAGTACTTATGGCTGTGACAAAACTCTTTAGCAGACCCTTGAGATGACTGTGCCATTATTTTGTTTGTTTTTGAGTGGCAATGCACTTGTGTTGTGGTGATTACGTACTTGCATGTGCTGTCTTTTCCCACCAATTGTCCTTATGATGATAAAATCATCGAATTACTGTAGGTTTGTTTTAAGGATGATGCAGCACTGGTGCATTTGGATGTGAATAAAAACAGGCAGCAAAAGATTATAATAGAAATATGTGACATGAGCGACACCTAGTGGACAAAAGACAAAACTAATACTACAGAGGATTGAACAATTGGACTGAGGCCACGTCCACACTAATACATTTCTGTCTTTTATAACATGCCTGAAAATGCATTATCATTAGATGATTTTTCTTCTTCTCCTGTCTTATTTTGTGTGCGTACCTATCTGTGCATTTGGCCAGTGGCATATTGTTTTCCCAAACGCTATATAGAACTGTGTGTTGTGATTGATCACATTTGGTAAGAGTCAAAAAAATACAGCTAGAGTTCAGAGTTCAATCTCCGCAGGAAGACTAAAATTTTCCAAATACAACATATGATTTGCATTTTTCATGTATTCTTCTTTTTTTTGTATCTACTTACTATTTCCAGTAATCTGTGTCTGACTGTCTCTGTTTTTAGCTATTTCTGATTGGCTGAAATGCTGTGACATTGTGCACTGTATAATCATGTACTCAGCCAATCAGTACGCACATAGCATTTTCAGAAGGAAATGTCAATTCTTGTTTAGAACAGACACTGCACTAGTTAAATTACGAAGTCACAAAATTTAATCTAATGAAAAACACCCACATCAAGTGAACAGGAGCAAGAATCTGCTGTGGAAACTACAAACACAGATAGATAAAATAATGTTCACGTTTATGATAAACTTCAGAGTAATAACTACGTTCATACAGGCAATATTGCAGATAAAATAGGGGGGCAAATGCAAAATAAAGAAAATTGACTCAAATACTTTTAGCCAATCCACTTTCAGTGATATTCATCTTTCAGTGCATGAGATCCATCAGAATTACATGATTTTTTTTAACACACACACATACACACACACACAAACACTAATGAAATTAAGGTAAAAACATGAAGGCTATTTACAGTCCATGTTCAGCACAGGTGGGCGTTAGAACAGCTGCTTTTTAGGCCGCAGTTAACTTCACAGCAATTATAGTTTATAGTGCATCCACGCGGTATCCGAATAATCTGAAACATTTCACATGGAGGATACTCAATTGGACTTTCCGAGGAAAATCGACCCACTCATACAGTTATCCATTGACATCGAAAGAGTTAATAAAATTAAATTTCTCGGGGTAACAAAAGGCGAAAAACTGAGCTGGAAATCCCACATAACACATATGCATTCCAAGGTGTCAGGAAGCACTGCAGTATTAAATAAGGCGAAACAGGTTCTAGAACATAAAGCTCTACTGTTCACTGGTTTCGCCTTATTTAAGTGTCTGTGCAGAGTTTTGTTGCAATAATTACAAAAGTATATTACATTCACTGTTTATTCTCCAGAAAAGAGCAATACGAATACTTTTCAATGCTGGTTATAGGGATTGTACAAATTCATTATTCATACAGTAAGAAGTATTAAAGTTGGCAGACCTGGTTCAATTTCCAAAAGTACGATTAATGTCTAAAGCAAAAAATAATGATGTACCGATAAAGAGACTCAAAGAGAAGGGAGTTATAATATAAGGGGATTATCTTATTTCAAAACTGTTAAGGAACGTGGTGTAAAATAATGGCACAGCTTTAATAAGGAACTCGAGCAATGTCCAAACATTGAACAGTTCGAAAAGAGACATAAGGAAATGATTCTCACAGGGCACAGGGACGAAGGTGTTTGATTAGCATTGTATGTTTATGGTTCATTTATTTAGATTGTTATTTATTCTTTCTTAGTTTCCCTTTTTTTATTCTATTTTATTTACTTCAAGTTTATTTTTGGAATTCCTGAATACTTTTATATGACCGAGGAAGCCTGTTAGCTGTTAGTGTGAACTTCTTAAAAAAACTCAAATTCTGCTTATGGCCCCATATAGACTAGGGCCACATGGTTCCAAGTCCACACCGCACTTCCTTGTGCCCTTCATGCCAAGTGGGCGATGGGCGAGGAAGCCTGTTAGCTGTTAAGTGTGAATTTCTCACCGCCCCTTTTGGGATATGTAAAAAAACCAAAAAAAAACTCAAATTCTGTTTATGGCCCCATATAGACAAGGGCCACATAGTTCCAAGTCCACACCGCACTTCCTTGTGCCCCTCATGCCAAGTGTGACGCGATAAGATGGACAGTTGTCGAGAAGTGCCAAGCCACATACAGACAGACAGAGAATCCATGCTTCACAGGCAGATGATACAAATAAAAGCACATTTTCATCATCGCAGTTCTTTGTGCTTCGCCTTTAACCTCGTGCACCGAACGCACTGGCAGCTAATGAGGCACTTCCCCTTTAAATGTTCACGGGAGTCTGACTTCCGCATTACAAGTCCCGCCCCCCACCAACAACCCCCCCGCTGCCGCGTGATCGCCGGGGCCCCGTGACTCCGCTCGCCGTCTGTCGACATGCTCGCGTCCCTGAAGTTCGCCGCGCTCTCGCTGGCCCTCGGCGTCTGCCTGGGGCTGCGGCGCGACCCCGCCGCCCACGACGCTGCGCCCGTCCTCCGGGCGTCCAAGTACGGGGCCCTGTGGCCCCTGCCGCGGCAAGTGCACACCTCGGAGGCTTCGCTCAAGCTGACGGGCTCCGGCTTCACATTTGTCGACGCCAAGGAGTCCACCGCCGGGCCCAGCTGCAGCCTCCTGCAGGACGCGTACAGGAGGTGAGAGACACTTCCGGGTTGGCTGGTTGGCTGGTCGCGCGCGATCGGGGCTTGTTTTGGTTCCCGAGCAGGAGGGGGGGTCTCACGTCGCCGCCTCTGTCCACAGGTATTACGAGTACATGTTCGGCCTCGCCAAAGGGCAGGGGCCGGGCCAAAGCAGCAGCAGCAGCAGGAGGAGGAGCGGCGCCGGCGAGCTGACGGAGCTGCAGGTGTGGATCACGTCGCCCGACTCCGAGTGTGACGGCTACCCCGGTGTCACGTCGGACGAGTCGTGTGAGTCGCTTCTCTTCCTCATTCCAGTCAAGTCAGATCGAACCCGACAGGCGTTATCACCTGTGGCATGTGTCCTCGGGCGAGATGCTGCACGTTTTGCAGTCCAGAACATTCATTCTGTCATTTAGTCTGATCACACCGCCTCAAAATCTCTTCTTCTCTCGTGTCCCCAGATGAACTGTCAGTGGACCAGCCATTCGCTGTCCTGAAGGCACCAAAGGTCTGGGGAGCCCTGCATGGTAGGATGTTGTTTGTTGTCTGTTATTGCACTATTTTAGCAAACTCCTGCATCAGACCATTATTTTCATCATTGATTATTGTGGGGATTATTTGTTTGAGACATACATTACATCAGGGGGAAAAAAACCCCTGAGAGATGCCCGTCAACATATCGCAGACAACAAGGTAATTGTCTTTATCAAACCAGGAAGTGGGGAAACAAGTAGCAATAAAATGTGTTTACCGTCTATCACCTTGCATTTTGTTTGTGTGATCCAAAGTTTCATATTTAATGTAAAAACGCGAGAATGCTGTTCATCTTCTCAGCAAGAACATGAATAAGAACATAAATGTCTATCTAACCTTGTAATGATTAATTTCGTTATCAGTGCATCTGTGCAAAGAATGATTACCACTTCTGCGACCAGGGCTGTCACAATATCAGATTTCCACTGCATTATTATTATTATTATTATTATGGCCTAAATAATTCACATTAGCACTATTATCACAAATTATAGAAAACTTAAATGCTAATAATATTAATAATGCTATCAGTCAATTTCAACTTCCTCAACTTTTAGTGTTATCTCATTTTTGGCAAATCACAATTATTAACATGATAGCAGTGATTCATATTTTGAATAGCATGATGATCGTCTATACTGGTAGAAGGCAGCACTCCTACTCAGGACCATAACAAGCACATACACTCTTAAGTGTGATCATATGTTTACATATGTAACGCGTTGTGACAATGCGGTACAAACTTGGTACATCACTGCTTATACGATAAAATTACAGGTTTTTTTTTCTCATTTATCTGGTATATTAGGTTTGGAAACGTTCAGCCAGTTGGTGTATGAAGATGAATATGGAGCCGTGAGTGACTATACGAGTTTATCAAACTTCCTCTATACAATGAGGACATATGCATTTGACATTCAAAACTTGTTCAGCCGTGCTTGTATGTGAGCCAGGTTTATAACTCAGGCTTATTCTAACTTTCTATGTTTTCAGAGAAGCGTTAATTCCACAACGATTAGTGACTCCCCCAGATTTCCACACAGGGGCATCTTACTGGACACCTCTCGGCATTTCCTGCCCATCAAAGTCATCTTGGCTAATCTGGTGCGTCGGCGAGAGCTGCTTCGCGTGAAAAAATTTCATCCGCTATTTGAATGCATCGTCAATACATTTTTCTTTGTTCATTTACACAGGAAACGATGGCGATGAACAAATTTAACGTTTTCCACTGGCACATTGTGGACGATCCATCCTTCCCGTACCTGAGCCGAACGTTCCCACAGCTGAGCCAGAAGGTCAGTGAGACTGGTTATTGGTTATTCAGCAAAGACACGTCGACTTTTTTTTCCCATGTGAAGACTCTTTATTTGTCACAGTCCACCAAGAAGAGCTTATTCATCAAACTGTTCACAGGGAGCCTACCACCCATACACACACGTGTATACACCGGCTGATGTGAAGATGGTGATTGAATTTGCCCGCCTGAGGGGCATCCGTGTCGTCCCAGAGTTCGACACTCCAGGACACACACAGTCATGGGGCAAAGGTGAGTTCTGCGAGTTAGTGGGGGAGTGAAATTGTCTCAATCGCCACACCTTTTCGTATGTTTTGTTCTTGTGTTGACAGTTTCAAGATAAGAGAGAATACCTGGACACATAAAGCAATGCTGCCAGGTTTTCTTTACTGGACACAAAAAAGCATGAAAAAAACCCATCTGTTCTACATCTTCCCCTTTCAGGCCAAACAGACCTGCTCACACCCTGTTTCTCTGGCTCCAAACCCTCTGGCTCCTTCGGACCAGTGAACCCCATCGTGAACACCACGTATGACTTCATGAGCCAGTTCTTCAAGGAGATCAGCACTGTGTTCCCCGATGCCTACGTTCACCTTGGGGGGGATGAGGTGGACTTCACCTGCTGGTGAGACTGAGCACACAATGTCGGAAAACGTCTCAGCACACGGGAATAGAGGGCAGTTAATGTAGGCTGATGTTTTTGCTCTGCCCTGAAGGAAGTCCAACCCGGACATTACAAAGTTCATGGCTGAGCAAGGCTTTGGACAAGACTACAGCAAACTGGAATCATTCTACATCCAAAAGTGCGTTTCTCATTTGACCTAGTTGTTTCCTTATACCTGATTCCTTTTATCTATATACATTTTTTAATTTTTTCCCTTGTTTGACCTGACAGACTCTTGGATATCGTCACCACTACCAAAAAGGGCTATATGATCTGGCAGGAGGTCTTTGACAATGGCGTTAAGGTAAAAGGGAAATTGTGTTGCAATACCATATTTATCTATTAAAAACTGTTAAAATTAAGAACAAAGGTTTTATTTAGATTATTAATGCTAAATAAAGCAAGAGCTGTGTCCCAATTCAAGAGCTGCATCCTTCAGAGGTCTCTGTCCATGAAGAAGGGGAATGGAGTAGAAGCAAAGCGAGGGCAAAACCAAAATGAAACGGTCAGATTTTTTAAAATTTAGCCTCCGAAGGATGCGGCTCCTGAAGTACCTAATCAGCATTTTTATAGATCAGTTGTGTTTTTTGTTTTTCATCCTGTGTTAGAATAGTTTGACATTTTGGGAAACGATTTCCTTTCTTGCCGAAGGTTGGTTTTTGTGTGACGCTAAAAAATGTCACATGTTAAATAGGTAGTTTTAGATGTGCCAGTTGACAGATTTAGTAAGTTTGTTATTTTTGGACTGATCCAGGCGGGCTGTTTCCCGCCTGTCCCCTGACTTTGTGCAAAGTAAATGAACATATTTCCCAAAATGTTGAATTATTCCTTTTGAACATTATCAACGACTCATGTAGTATCTGACCTAAGAACAGTAGCTTGACCTGTAACTATTCCAGCTAAAGCCAGATACAGTAGTGCATGTGTGGATCGGCGGCGGGTCGTCTGAGGAGATGAGCAAGGTGACAGCAGCAGGATACCAAACCATCCTCTCCGCCCCATGGTACTTAGATTATATTAGCTACGCACAGGACTGGCAGAAGTACTACAAGGCCGAGCCACACAACTTCAACGGTCAGTGTTCATAAAAAAAATGGTGTCAAATCATTTGGTGGAGGAAAAAGTCTGAAGTGGACTTGAACAACGAATCTGGGTTTAATTCAACAGGCTTACACTTGAAATATGCACAGTTGTGACAAAGGGTAGAGAGTCAGAGACAAACATGCGTTGAACATGGGGCCGTTTGGTTGGTCGTTCCAGGTGCGTCTTTCATCAGCCGATGTAATTCACCTCGGTGGAGGACCAATCCCGGTGTATTTCAAACAATGGCCCGATACACTAAATGCTCAAATGAAATGAGAAGTTATTAATGAGAAAACAATGAGGCATGGCAAGAGTGTACACACCTTTCCTGTGTGTCCACCAGCCAGGGCAAAATCACGGACTGTGTCAGGTTTGGTCCTCCATATGCACGGGCCGAGACGAAAATTGGACTGGACCTTTTTGATTTGACACTTGACACCCCTCAAATTCATGCAGAATATATTCTGCAAACAATTTAAAATTAACATAAGCAGAGGTAAAAGCACAAAAGACACTGTCTCAAGTGGAAACAACAGAAGGCTGGGATATTTTCGTCCTCGCGCCCCCCCCCCCTTTCCCAAATTGTCCTTATCTTACTAATACTTATATTTGTATGTATGTGTGTATGCTGTGTAGCTGAAACCAGACACACTTATCCACGTTTGGAAAGGAAACAAGCAACAATACCAGGATGAGATGGCACATGTTACATCGTCAGGGTACCAGACCCTGCTGTCCACTCCCTGGTACCTGAACCGTATCTCCTACGGCCAGGACTGGCTGGGCTTTTACAGGGCTGACCCGCAAGATTTCAAGGGTTTGTGTCTGCATTATTGTTTTTAGCAAGATTGCCTCTCCCACTGCCCATTTTGACGTCTATGCAACATTGCTTTTTGCAGTATTTAGATGTGGGTGTCGGGAGTTTGCCTCAGACATACAATTCTTTTTTTTTATTGCTCTGTTGTTGATCTGACTCTGACTTTATTGGCTGCCTTGTTGGACTCTTGACACAGTTCTGAAATGTCTTGGAGTTGTCACTCCTGTGCAAATATGTGTAAGCCTGTTGAAATGAACAGATGATATGTCGCTATCAGGGGGGAGAAAATCACCTCACAATTATAACTAAGTTAAATTAAGAATTTCTTTTTCTAATCATAATTTCTCAAGTTGTTTTGAATTCCCTGAATGTTAGCGGAGTGGCCTGATCTTCTGTCAAATACTACATTTAAAAACAGGAACTGATGCGCAGAAGAAACTTGTGATTGGTGGAGAAGCCTGCTTGTGGGGAGAATATGTGGATGCCACCAACCTGACACCCAGACTCTGGTACGGTTCATGTGGTTCCTTTTTAAAGGTTATACATTCAAGATTTTAAACATTACTACACCTGCCAACAACTGTTTTCTGAATGAAGTCACAACTCCCTCTGCGATTCTCTAACTAGGGTTGAGACCCCTTTGGGGGGATCACAAGACACTGACGGGGGAGGTCAAAAATGGTTTTCCAGAAATCAAAACACATTTTAAAGTATATTTTAGCCATAATTGTAACAAAAGATTTAAAAAGTTGTTAGAATGCAAATAAAAAATGCTATCAGCCCTTGGTTTTGGCCCCTAAGGTGATTATGACAGATTAAGCGACAACTTGCATGACAGACATAATAACCTTTGAATTCATTCTTATCGGAGAAACTTGTGTATTTGGAACCTTTGCACATCACATGACAGATACTTTTTTTTCCCATTCTCTCTTCCCATCTTCCCTCACTGCCAGGCCTCGTGCCAGTGCTGTGGCCGAACGGCTGTGGAGCGCCAAGGACGTGACGGATATCAACGACGCCTACTACAGACTATCCATGCACCGCTGTCGTATGGTGGAGTAAGTATCTGCCAACTCTTCATACTCGCCATCTGCATCTGTGCCACTCTCCCAAATGCCATATAATCTAATACGCACACACAATCCTGAATTTTATGTAAGGCAGTTATAAAAACATATTCGTCATCTAAACTATCTTTCTTTGTCTATCTAAGGCGCGGGATCCCAGCTGAGCCATTGTATCCCAGCTACTGTCGTCATGAGTACAAAGGTATCTGAAGTGAAGTGAAGAGTTGGCCATGGGGACGGAAAGGGGAAAGGAATCAAATCCATATGTAATCACCTCCATGCCTGCATTTTAAACTGAGAAATCAATTGCTGAACTGCCTTTGTAGAGATACTGTATATTGACAATGTATTGCTACACCCAAACACATGATCTTTTTTTTTTTTTCATCAGAACATTCGATCACATTTAATGCTATAAAAAAACATCCTGAATTTGACTGCAATGTTTTTCTAAATGAATGTTTGTATAATAAAATGTTGACATTTTAAGTGTTAGTCTGTTGTCCCATATATATATATATATATATATATATTTAAAAAAACAAGGGTATGAAGTAATTGGTTGCACATTTATTTTACACATATATACTATTATTATATTTTACTCAGATGTGACAGTCCTGGAAAAGTCTGTTTGGGTTGTAACCATGCCTCATTTCAGAAGGCCACTGGTCCCATTCCTGATCTGTGACAGGGTTGTGAACATCAATCACAACAGGCCCGCCACTCTTTTAAGAAGGGTGTTCTGGTCCTGGGGGTTCATGGCCTTGTAGGTGTCCAGTTCAAGGGAGAAAGTGGCGTTGCCGGACGTTATTGTTCGCAGGATGGTGGAATAGCCCTTCACAAGGAAACGTGGAAAAAGTCATTTTCGAGGTAGTACATGAAACCAAAAACCTACAGCCAAAATGTGTGAATCCACATATCATCTCACCATCATTTCTGCCAAGGGCACGGTTGCTAGCAGCACCTTGTTGTCATGACGACTCTGGATGTCTCTGACTGTACCTCGTCTTTGGGCCAAGTCCCCAAGCACAGAGCCAAGTTGTTCCTCCTCGACTGTCACCTCCAGTGACATCACTGGCTCCAGGACCTGACCTCCTGCCAGCCTCAGGGCCTGCGCACACACACAACTGTAGCTTTTCTATCGACAAGCCTGCAAGTTGACAGATATGACATGGGAGTCCGTAACGCTTTACCTTGTCCATACAGCGGGAAACGCAGGCAGACACCATGGCGGGAGACGTTCCCGGTTCAATGTTGACACTATGGATCAGTGTAGTTACGCCGAGTAAAGGATATCCTAGCAATGGACCTGAAGGAGCGAGCGAACAAATAGTGTATCAGTTAGTAATATAACCAGTTTAAAAAGGCCATGATAGGTTTACTCCCAAATCACCTACCATCCTTCACAGGACCTGAAATACAATTTCTCACTCAGCGTCTTACTATGAGCAATGGGGTTCCACATGAACAAGCCATTTTCTGCCTGAACAGTTCTGGTTATTTGCTTTGTGTGACGACTGCTTCATGTTGCTGAACTGTCTTGTGAATTTTTTTACAGTCTTTGTACTCTGTTCTCAGGTCCGTTGTGTAAAAGAGATCTTAATCTCAGTTCCTCATTAAACAAAGCGTCACACCCATACAGGTTTGGAATGTCAAACTCTGTTCTTTAATCTTTGTGGGGAGTGTTTCAAAATTTTCCAAAGAATCTTTTGGGGCTTCAAAAAAGAGAGTAAATGAGTTGAGTCGGGTTACCTTGAAGATATGAACTCTGCACTCCGTTTTCCACTGCATCCTTCATTTCTTGTGATAGTTTCCCCTCAACTTCCTCTGTGAACGCAAAGTCACATGAACCACTTGCGGAGTCCACAGGTCTGACACCCAGCTCCACTGTCACAACATGTCTTCTTTCCCCAAAGGTCCGGTCCAGTGTATCTAAATTACAAGCAATGAGGAAAATCAATCCGGAAACAGCATCTCGATGAAGAGAATTATTTTTCTCCCCCACGACCTAATGCACTGATTAAGCAACGATTGTTGTACCTGCAGTCGAGGCCTCGTGGAGAACAGTCTCTCGGTAAGCCACCTGTAGTGGGCCAAGGTCAGTCTCAATGCCATACTCTCTTCTGATTCGATCGTGGATGATCTCGATGTGCAGCTCTCCCATCCCACACAAAACCGTCTGAGAATGGAGAGTGAAGGACATTATGTTGACTCATTGTGGGGGATGAACTTACTAAAGAACGGCCTGGCTAGTGCAGTGATGGTAATACCTGGCCAGAATCGGGGTCAACCCTCACTTTAAGGCTGGGGTCTTCTCTCTGGAGGCAATTAAGGGCATTCTCAAGATCTTTCAGGAGAAAAAAAAAGTCTGTGAGTGGCTATGAGGTTGCCAGAGGATCAGCCAAGCTCCTTCGAATGTTTAACCAAACCTTCACTGACCAGCCTGTTTGGCCATGGTGGGCGGTTCTATAGTGCAGAAGAAAACGGGATCGGGGACCTCCACGCCTGAAAGCAGCACAGTTGCATGGTCCCCACGCTTCTCCCCCGCGCCATTGTCACTGTGAGCTCGGAGGGCTGCAGCTGCTGCCGAAGCCTTGGATGAAACAATGGTGTCCCCTGTGACTGTCTTGAGTGGAAGCAGGAAAACGTAAGTTGAGTTGAGGTAGAAAATCTTCAGTTAAGCAAAAACAGTAATATGGTATGGGATGTTCTACCTGCTTCAGTCCGACAGTCAGGGCGATGTTTCCAGCCGTCATGGAGGGAATTTCTACATTCTGATCTGCAAATGGCACAAGTAGCCTGCTCATCCTCTCACTGCAGACAACATGAGACAGACACAAAAGAAAGTCTTAACGTATAGTAATGATGCAGGTGAAAACTGATTTATAGGTCAGTCAGGGTTGCATCACTGTAGTGTAAGCGACGCACATGCTGTTCCTGTTGATGTTGTGGACGGCCGTCTGTGGTTTCAGAGTACCAGAGTAAATCCTAAGAAACACCAGAGGACCGCGCTGCTTGTCGTGGAGAACCTTGAAGGCCAGAGCACACAAGTCATCTTTGTACCACCGCCTGTGGGATGATCAATGTTTACCATCAGTAAATCAGCCAAATGTATAAAGAAACATATTTTCCAACTAGCATGAGAAAACTACAACACAGTCATGAGTCAGTATTGATTAGTTGAGAGCAATCACACAACAGTCTATACAATTTTACAGGCATCACTTAAATATTCAAAAACACAAGCACAAAGGAGTCAAGTGTTGAAACCTTCACTCACTGCTTTTTTGATTTGTGTATTTTCTTCTTCAAAATAAAACCTTGTAAAAATAGCTGACATGCTCAGTGTTAAATTTAAATGTTTAGGTTAAGTTAAACTTATAAAGACACTATCCACAGAGCCTGAGCAAATACTCTTATCACCCTGGAATCTTTCTTTGATTGAGTGTTATGACAGTTCTGGTCTAAGGTAGTCACTCACACCAGGTCATGGTGCCGTTCATTGGGGGCAGGCAGGTAGGCGATGATGGCATCCAAAAGAGGTTGGACACCTTTGTTCCTCAAAGAGCTCCCACAGAGCACTGGGACGCCTTTACGGGCCAGAGTCAGGCGCCGCACAGCCTCTTGTAGCTGGACAAATATCAGGATAGTTTAGTCTGTATTCACAAGAAACGCTTGCTGCCTTACAGGCTCATTACCTGGGATCATACGTCACTCACTTTGACAGGAGGAACCGCATCAAAATTGTCACTAAAATCAGTTAACAACAGTTCAGCAAACTCATCATCCAGATCAGCAACCTGCGATTTGAAACAAAAACACAGAGGAAAGAAATATCAAGAGTATTTTAGCGTTTCCATTAACTACAAGTTGTGTTGTCATTGCTGAATGCGATGTGACCTGTGTACCTGTTCAATTAAAGCAGCCCTGGCCTCATTGACCTCCTGCATGAGTTCTGGCTCGTCAGACTGGTCCAAGGGTTTGCTTTCGAACATCCGTCCATCATCTCCCATTGATTTAATTTTCCATATCAGCTTCTGGTTGGTTAACAGGTCAACCACACCTGTGAAGTTCTTGCCACTGCCAACAGGAATCTACAGGACAAGAGTCACGAGAAAACAAAGACACTCTCATTAGAGTTTGTTTTTTACACACACTTTACTGTTGCCGTCTTATTGTTTTTCATTTGTTTCATTACAAAGTTCTGTCTTTAATGGCATTTAATAGTTACCCTTCAACAAACAGTCACCATTTCTTATTAGCGTAGATATCTTTGCAAATAGTATGACTTCATGCAAAGTGACAAAATGCATTTTCCAGTTAGGCCTATAGACAAAACCTGAATCTTATATAGATCAAAAAAGGATTTATGATCATGTGGTAAAAATGACGTTGTCATGATGATATATCTTATTTAGATGAACCAATCATCCGTCATCATATGATAGTAAAAATGTCATGATGATGCCATTATGAAATGGCATTATTACAATATAGTTTTATTACAATTATTATAACAATAAAGTTAGCATTGCCTTATGGGGAATGTGCAGGTTAAACAAAACCCCTCTGATGCTTTTCATTTTGGCGTTGTTATTCTAAAGGCCTACCTGCAGTAGGACTGGGTTGGCTTTCAGCTTCTGTCTTATGCTCTCGATGGAAAAACTCAAGCTAAGAGGGTAAAAAGACAGATTCCGGTTCAATTTTGAAAAAGAGAGATTTTGTTGTATGTGGTTGAACTGCTGAGTCACTCACTTGGCTGCAGGTTTATCCATCTTATTCAGGAAACAAACACAGGGAATGTGGTGCTTCTCCGCTTGTCTCCACACAGTCAGAGTCTGAGCCTGTTGGTGTTTTTCAGGGCAATAGAAGAAACCGTGTTCCCCGTGCAGCCAATTTTATAATAGAAGAATTTGTATTTTTTAATGAAAACAAAATGGAAGACGTTTGAAAGCAACAGGCAAACCTCAACACCGGCAGAGGCATCAAAAACTGCAACGGCCCCATCGAGGACACGAAGTGCGCGCTCCACCTCAAGAGTGAAGTCAACATGACCTGCAATCACACACAGAGTCTGGTTTGAGTGGCTGCCTCTTATCATTTCCACTGGGATATTTTAAGTCTCACAAAGATGCTTTCGTGTAATATGTCTACCTGGGGTGTCTATAAGGTTTATTCTATGACTTCTCCAATCAAACGTGACTGCTGCCGACTGTATGGTAATGCCACGCTCCCTCTCTTGGGCCATAAAATCTGTGACTGTGTCCCCGTCGTCTACGTCTAAAAGCAACAGGGACAGAAATAAACTGAGAGACAGAAGCAAACAGGCAGGTCTATGGATTATAAAGAATTAATAACAATGTTCACATGTCTTTCTCCTGCACACCTCCCAGTGCCCGTGTGTAGCCGGAGTAATAAAGCATCCTCTCTGTGGTTGTCGTCTTTCCTGCGTCGATGTGGGCCATAATGCCAATGTTTCGGATCCTGCAGACACGGCGCACAAGTTAAGATGGAACCAAGTAGTATTTCAAACGACTGACTACAGAATGAAGTTACTTACTTGGATATATCAGGGTTGACCAGAGCGCGCAATGATTTGACATCATCTGTGACAGTGAACACATATTACAATTATGATGATCTGAATGATGAAGTTTCTATTGCTAACTACGTTTTCAATTATCTTGAATGATTAATCATTTAGGCAATACAATGTCAAAAGTAATGAGTGCTTGTTTTGGTCAAAACAACAACCCAAAAAAGCACTTCTGGAGCTTTCAACCATATCATATTATCCTTATTAATTACTGATATCGACCTCTCGTGAAGGGCTCTTTAATAAATAGAAATACGATAATCCACAATTCCATGACAACAGGGAAAACTCTACTGTTAATGAAGAGCATGTGTTTTGTGATCAAAAATCTCAGCTACTAAATGGACTTTGAGGTGATTTTTACTGTTTTACTGAAAACCAAAAATCCTCAAACGTCTGAAACATCTAAACCAGAAAATGTCCAACAATTATACACATGATGAATCACTGAATCCAATAATTAGTTTTCCAAAATTGGAATCAATTAGTTTCCTGCTGATTGACTAATCATCTAATCAACTAATTAAAACGCGTGGATGTGTATGGATCTTCTTATTAAAACAAACGTACCTGGAATAAAGCCATAATGTCTCTTTACATGATATCTCACTCTGCATCTGCAGCTCTGGAGCCCTGCAGTTAATAAATACCTTGCCTGTGAATGACAAGGACCCTGTTATGAACCCAACATGATATTAATACGATGTGTCAATGACATAGCCCATATAATGCAAAGAGTTCTTACCCAGACCATCCTGACACGTGCGAAATGTCCTGGCATATATTTTCAATAACTGAGTATCTTCCAAGCTTCCAAGATGAAACAAAGCTTCAGGTGAGACGTGGTGGAGGAACATTAGTTGTTAAAAGCCCGGACGGAGACACGTCCGCCTTATTGTTATGGCAACAACGTAACAGTGGAAAAAGAGGGAGACAGGAAGACTGTGACTATATCCAGCAGAATGGTACTGGACGTATTCAAGACCGAGAGCATTAAAAATATATTAAACATGTCCTTCAAAACACAAGTCGTCTTTCAAACTGTTATTTAAAATCATGCTTTCATTATGAGGTCCGGCTCCAAAATATATCCCTAGGAACAAACGTGTGAGGCCTATTGTTCCGGACATGGAAACAAAACAGGTTCCGTCCATATTAGCAACTTGATAATTTAATATATGTATTGATATAAATATATATAAACTCAGTCAATCATAGACTCAATTCATTTTCGAGAAACGCGTGATAATGCAAAATATCTTTGATGCGGAAGAGCCGTTCATGTTGTATCTGCGGACAAAGCGTTGCATCGGAATGACGTACTTCCTCTAAGTTCGGCTCCGGGGAAAATAACACCTGAAGGACCCCAGCCTCAAGAAAGAAAACACCAAATACCCTGCGTCTGTGCCAACTGTTACCAGCTGAGGCGCATTCACTGTAACGCATAACTCCTCAAACACAAAATGGTAGGAAAGCAGCCGTTTGAAACTGCGTTATTTGACGTTTGAGGCGCGGTTTAACGCGTTAGCATGTTGTGGTAGCATTAGCTTTTGCTCACATGTGGCAGGGTGCCGTGCTGTGTCGCTGCGGCTGTGCTCTGCTAGACAGCGTTTCTGTGTATTAGGGTGTTCATTTGGAAACAATTTGACATCCGCAGACAGATGAAGTTGTAATCTGTAATTGAGTACGACAGCTTGAGTTTATCAAAGTTCACCATAAAGACTCTTGGTCGGCAAATGTGTTTCCTCACGAGTGGCGCAATTAACTGTTGTTTTTCATTATTGATCGTCATCTAATTATGTTTCCTCTCAGTCCAAAGTGTCGTCTTGAGTTTGTCAGTTCAACCATAGAATCACAAACCCGAATGTACACAGTTTGCACGGTGATAAAAAACAAAACATTTGTGACATTGGTTCCAGATAATCTTTGGTTATTGTTTCAAAAGTGGCTAGTATGATCGGTTATCAAAATAGTTTCTTATTTAGTTTAGATAATTTCTTATTTTCCGTTGATCAAATGATAATTTCAGCTTCCGACAATATTTCTGTTTTTACACATAGCATTAGCTGTTTTACTTAAATACACTATATCTCAGTTTTTATGTTAAATTTGTTTTTATATGCCTACTTATTCTCTTTTTAACTTTTTTCTGATTTGTGAGAATGCACTGACATGATTTCTTCTAAGTTTTGATGTATTGTGAGTCTGCAATGACAATACCAGGGAATCTTTTTCAGTAAAATGCATTGCACCAATGTAGCTCATGAAAGCATTTGAAAATTAATATAACATCTTAGGCAAACTGTTTGATACGAAAGGTTCGTTTTACGCTTTCTCCAAGTTGAGAATGTAAAAACACAACTTGACTGTCAGATTTACAAACCTGCCAAATGAAATAGGCTGATAGGTTACATTGGTCCGCAATAGAGCTTCTTTAGTGTAAAAATAATCTTTTGTGGTGATTTTTGTTTGGAAAATGAAAACTGTAGATTCCTGGAGCAAACCAACTCTTTTTTGCAAACCATTTATTGTAAATCTTATCAAGATTGAATTAAATCCCTTGTTTGTTTGTTTCCTTTTTTAGCCCCAGAACGAGCACATTGAGTTGCACCGCAAGCGGCATGGCTACCGCCTGGACCACCACGAGAGGAAAAGGAAGAAGGAGAGCCGTGAGGCCCATGAGCGCTCTCACAAAGCCAGAAAGTTGATCGGTTTGAAGGCCAAACTGTACCACAAGCAGAGACATGCAGAAAAGATCCAGATGAAGAAGACGTGAGTATAGTGGGAGAACACTGGATTCGTCTTAAGCAGATCAGACTTTTCTTGTTGGTTTAGAGAAACAAAAACGTGAAAAACTTAACTAACGGTTTGTATCCTCTGCAGCATCAAAATGCATGAACAGAGGAAGACCAAGCAGAAGAATGATGATAAGACCCCAGAGGGAGCAGTGCCAGCCTACCTTTTGGACAGAGAGGGACAGTCCCGTGCTAAAGTCCTGTCCAACATGATCAAACAGAAGAGGAAAGAGAAGGCTGTAAGTGTCCGCTGACATCTGTTTGTCTGCATTCCACATTAAGGATTTTCAACCTTTATCTTTCAGTTGTTAACTCTACAGAAGTGATGTAGATGTGTGGAAATGATGTGTAATGTTTTCTGCAGGGCAAATGGGAGGTGCCCCTGCCAAAGGTGCGAGCCCAGGGAGAGACAGAAGTCCTTAAAGTCATCAAGACCGGAAAGAGACAAAAGAAAGCCTGGAAGAGAATGGTCACAAAAGTTTGCTTTGTCGGTGATGGCTTCACTCGTAAACCTCCAAAATATGAGCGTTTCATCAGACCTATGGTAAGGTGATCACATTATAGCTTGAGTTGAAATGTACTATATGTTATGCAACATTCTACACTCATCCCAGTATGCAACACTGTTTCTTGGTTTATATTCAGGTTCAATGTTAAAGTTAAATTGTGCAATTGAGTTTCAATTGAGGTGCTTAAATGAGCTCTTTCCCCTCGCTCTACTCCAGGGTTTGCGTTTTAAGAAGGCTCATGTCACACATCCAGAGCTGAAGGCCACATTCTGTCTTCCCATCCTCGGTGTGAAGAAGAACCCTTCCTCACCACTCTACACCGCCCTGGGAGTCATCACAAAAGGAACGGTCGTTGAGGTCAATGTCAGCGAGCTGGGCCTGGTTACACAGGGAGGAAAGGTTATCTGGGGTGAGTGGTCAAGTCTGTTTGAATCCAGATTCCATTTTCAGTAAAACAGCCTGGTTGTAGGTAAAAGGCTATTAGACACTTGTGGAATAAATCTGTAAAGCGAAAGTGCTTTCTAAAATAGTTCCAACATACAACCGGACCCTCCGGAAATGAAGAGACAAACAACAGTCGTTTGAGGCGATTTCTCAAACTTCTGTTCATAGCGAGCGCATCTTTTTAACCGCAGATGAAATTGTTACTTCCCAAATGTCTCTGCTGTCTCCAGAAAATGTGGCTTACATTGTTTCCCCTAAATGCATTCAATAGCGGTGGTGCGCCGCTGCTGGATTTTGACTGCCGCTCCTGAATTATTATTAACTATTAATTTGTTTTAATGAGAGGAGATTGGGCTCTGTCTTATCAATGGATGGGAACAGAATCCCGGTATTAATTGGGTCCTCGGGCTAAATTATGAAAGACTGTAGCATCAATAAGCTCCGACGTTTCTGGTTCTGCAAGCGGTATTGAAGAAATTCATTCATTCGTCTAGGATGAATTTTTGGTCTTCCCAATCCTGAGTCACTGTTTTGGAGGCTGCGCTGTGCAGGGGGCGTGGCCAACTCTCACTCAAACACAGAGACACTCGTCTGCTCTGTGTGACGATGGCAGAGTGAACGTCTAGTTGTCCTTTACCAACCTCAATCGAGTCAATGTTCATTGCCACAAGTGTAACACATGTTTTTCATGTAAAGTCAATAACACAAGCAGTCTGTGGAAACATTTAGTGAAAGTGAAAGTACACAACAGCAGACTAGTGGGAGGATGACTGAGCAGAGGGCAAATGAGTGAAAGACCTACAATCCTTTACAACAGTAGAGTCCAGGGGCTTTAGGTAACAGTCTTTCTATATATAGAAAGTTGTGTTAGCCTCTGACAGGCTCTACAGAAGAGTAATGTGACTCGGTAATGGGTCGGGTGGTTGTCAACCTTGACCCCATCACTACTGATCATGTGATCCCAGACTGACTCCATGATGTGGAGACCATCTCTTGCAGGACTCCTTGATCTTGTCGTTCCTGGTTCTCTTTAACTCTGGCCATTTGTTTGGGCTGCAGAATAAATTTGATAATGGTATTTGCATGATATATACAAATCTGAACATTTAAATTGCCCAAAACAGCCAAGGATGTAAATGGACTGTATTTATAAAACGCTTTTCTCGTCATATAGACACTTTACAGCACAAGTCACATTCACCCATTTATACAGCGCTGCTATTTCAAGCGCTTTTTTTCTCCTATCACATTCATTGGAAGTTAATTTATTCCTTTGCCAAACTTAATAAATTGCATTGTCACTACTGACAGTTAAAAAAACACAGATTCTCTTAATCGGTGTCCAAAACTTTTCTAAATGTGATACTTAATGCAGTTATTGTATGGATATTGATGTGGAACGTGACAATGTTGTAACAAAATGTCTTCTACTTCGCAGGTAAATATGCTCAGGTTACAAACAACCCAGAAAATGATGGCTGCATTAATGCAGTTCTGCTGGTATAAGACTCTCAAAAAAAAGACTGTGCCTGGTAACTCGCAATTCACACAAAGATGCGATGAGCATGGAGCTTCTAACCGAGGGGCCGCCGGGAAGACCGTGGATGCAACACAAGTTTATGGACGCTTACACTTGATATAAATAAACTTTATATGACACCAGATTTTTTTTTTGCCTGCTTCTTTGCTTACTAGTAAATATTCCATATAATAATCTAAACAGTTGAACTATTTTTTTTTGCCCCCACCACAAGTAAAACTGACTTGCTGATATCCTGATGCTTCACAGACGTATTTGATGAAGGAGACCAAGATCAGCAGGGCGTCTTGTGAAGCAGCCTGTGCTCCTCTATGTTCTATAAAGACAACTCATAATTAATGTAATCAAATTAATTCATTCCACACAGCAACAGAACAACTGCTATTTTTAAACATGATGATTAAAACTGAAATGGCAAAACAAGTACTTATGGTCTGTCAACAGTGTCAGGCACAGTATCATTCTAGATGAGGAAGCAGGGTCCTTATCTGTTAATGTTGGAAACTGAGACAGTGCCTATTATCCCAAAAAATACATGAGCAGTCGTACAGTACAATAACAGAACAGAGCAAGTCGGAGTATATGTTTGATGAGAACAAGTAGCGAGGCCGCACCAACTCACCAGACAACATAACAGAGACAAGATGCCTGTAGTTGAAATGTTGCCTTTATACTGTATGTATTGAATGACTCAAAATCTTCCCCCCCTGCTGAAAAACGATTTGCCAATAACAACAAACTACAAATGTGTGTAAGACGTGGTGTCCAGCATATGGTTTGGCTTGTTTGAGGCTTGTGCTTCTTCCTCTACTTTCTGTTCGCATTTGCAAGGTAATTTACTATTTAATGCCACTTCTAGCTTTAACCCCCCCCCCCCCCCCCCCAAAAAAAAAAACCAGACACCTGGACAACACAGTATATCCCTGCAGATCATTGGCATGAAAAACCAGACTGCAGCTTTATAAAACAGGCCTCTGACCTGGGGCACTAATCTGGCCAGACGAATGCACAGTATTGGAAGCTTAAAATCAGATTAATCATAAACCGACTTCTGTGTGCAAATTCTTGCAGGCTGGCATCACAGATCTTCGGCACGAGCTGAACTGTAGATTATCCAACGTAGAGAGCAATTTACACAAGAAACTTTGAACTATGCAATTATGTGCTTTAGAATGAATGTAAATAAATTTGAGTTTGCAAAATCAGAGAGAACAGAAGTGTCCAACCTTCCTCACACAAGCGGCATTATTGTTGAGTAGCAGCTGTTAACGGTTTTCATTACTTATATATAAAATACACTTTTTATATCTTAGTGCTTCACACTCATGGCTTTACTGCATCTCCACTTTATTTCAGCCTCTGACTTGAAGTTGCACTTTGCACAGTGGTGCTTAGCGAGCTGTTTGATTATTACATAACTCCTACTGAGAATCCAAATATTCAGCTGCCACTTCAGGCTCCTGCTCAGTGAACAGAGAACAGACGAGTGATTCCACTGTGGAAAAAATTAAGTTTGATACTTGTGAAGAGAACATTGTAACTGTCAGACTGGTGTGCTGATCATTCATCCAATCTCAGAGTTTCTACGCGGTATGGAAAAGTATGGAATTAGATATTAGTAATTTCCAGATCTGGATAAGTATGAAGAAAAGAAAAGAGAGAATGAAAAAATATTTGTGTTTCCAGACTCAAGTCTGAACAGACATGGATCCAAAGTTTTTAGAATACTTACAATCCATCTCAATCTCTCTAGTCTAGTGAATCATTTTCCCACAAAAATACACATTTACCCCGAATAATCGGTCCTAAAACAGGCAACGTCAAAACTGGAAGTGACAATATGTCAATATCAATCTGCACGTGCACATCACAATCAATTTCCTGGAGAAACCGTGACTTTCTGTGTATGAAGTGCAACATAATAGCCAAACAGGCAGAATGTAATATGTTAACAGTTGGATTTTGAAATTATTTATTTACATAATAATATTAACTTATATGACATTACATAAAACAACTTATAATATTAATTTATATAATACTACTTACTTAATAAACATCTAGCTATTTGTACACGGATGTCAACTATGGTCTGAAAAATCTACAGAGAAGAAGGAAATTTGAGTCTGGAAAAAGTCTGGAATTTTGAAATAGAAAATGTGTAGGAACCCTGTCATCTGACTGTATAGCTTCCTTAAGAACCAGAGTATAAACACTGTACTAGTGCATCACTTAAAATAAGATGGGCAATAATAAAAAAAGTATTAGCCCACTATAATTTTCACCAATAGCAATATAACAGAGGCTCAATATACATCAAGATAATGCGTATGCTCTGTGCAAGCATGATGCGGAGGTAAATATGTAATTGGTTTTAAATATCTTGCTGTTCAGCAGGTGTCGGTCATTCTCTGGCCATCAAGAAAAGCTAAAAGCCACAACCTTTACTCTGGAGCTAAAAAAAGTCTTCACACTTAAAATGAATAATTTTTTTAACGCATTCATTATCCTAAGCGACTATAATAATCTTTTTCTAAATTGAATGATGAGGGCAGAATGCAGTTTGTTTCCAGCTCCCCCACAATCCTCAGGGTAGGAGGTATAGATGACTGATGGATGGATATGTTCTGTAGGGGTATTTTAAAATCAATGAGCAACTTTCTATGGCCGACATCATCACAGTAACTTTAAATAACGTAACTATAATTGAGCTTAAAAAATCCCCCAAAAAGTCACCACCAAATTATGTCCAGTCGGCTTTTCTCAGAAACAAACTCATTAGGACAAAGCCTCTTCCTTCGATTGCCACAATTGGCTCATGAGTCGTGACGTGCGCATCAGACACTGTAACACACCTGAAGAAATTTCTGATGTAATTTGTGAATTTGTTTTTCAGGTAGTGTTACAGCAGAAGTAACATTGGCACTGCCTCCACATCTACGGAGTTCTTTCACGGTCATAAGTTAACTATGAACAACAGTTTTTTTTCTGGTGACACATTTTGAGAAATCCACTAATATTTTCATTGTTTAGGGCAGGACGGTGTATGTGTTCACACTTTGTACTCTTTTCAGACAAACGAGTACAGAAAAGTATTTTGATTTTGGGGGGGAAAGACTTATTTATTCATTTTTACATGATTTAAATTTTTAAAAAGGACAATCACCCAACCGTATGTACAGTATCATATATCAAATAACAATATTGAGAACTGTCTGCAAAACAATTTTTTTTTTTTTGTTACAATAATATCCTGAGTTTATGCACAGTGTCATCCTTCAGCTACATTGTTGTTAAAAAGATTCTTAGTAATCATGGTGTAGAGGTTCATTTACATCTGGGTATTTCAATATTTAACGATGGACACAAAGATATCAATAATACACTGTATTACTCATACCGTGTCTGTAGCCAAATTAGATATAAAAAAATGTAGCTGCACAGCATAGAAAGCACATCTTACTAATGCTGATTTTTATTAGTTTTCTGCATCAGGTATTTATTTATTTTTTGTATATCAACTGTGAGACTTGCAGCTCCGCAGTGCCGACAACCTCAGCTTATGTACGTTCATAAAACGACAGCAGATATTACAAAAATCATGACAGTAAGAATTAAGGCAAGTGTTCTTCTGTAAACCATAAATATACACATTAAAAATAAAGCGGCGCACCACAGATTCTGGACACCTTTAAGAAGCTCTTGGGGGGGAACGACGGCATCTCTCAAACTCACTGTAGTGTGACATAAAAGCAGAGATCAAAACTCTATCAGCAGTCAAATCTTATTGTTTTCTTCATTCAGCTGGCACCCAAGTGTTTTCATCAGCCCCTTCATTCAGGTTAAGCGAGATGAAACGTAGGAAAGGGCCTACAGGACCAAGCAGAGGAACCTCCGAAGACGACCTCTTCAGATTTACGCCGGCTTTGCTTCCTCTCTTTAGTCGTTTGGCTGAGAGCGGGTTTTTCATTTAAAAAGTGCACATAGTGAACGAATGTAGTGTCCATCCCATGGAGACGTTATATGTAGTAGTCCAACCTGCTCTCTATCGTCTTGCAGCCGGTCACCGCAAAGATCTTTTCGGATTTGGGGAAATAGAGTAAGTCTTTGGCCAACTCCTCTGCCACAGGCCAGTTTGGCTCCAGCCCTCTGGCTACCATCTCCGTCATGGCACATTGGACGACGTGTTTGTACTCCAGAGGAAGCAACGGGACGAAGAAGTCCACCAGGTTCTTGTCAATCAAACTTGTGCGATAAAAGCCACCTACGGGGAAAATGCTGATTTACACCAAAGCCGGTCTCAGTATGTTGAAATCACACAACAGCACTTCTTGTCACTCATACTCACTTTGGATGTTGTTGAACACTGATAGAGAGAGCGCGGTTTCCAGGTCTTTGAGCTCGATATCGTCTCGATTTTCTCCTGCTTTCCAGAAATCTAGAGTCGTCTTTGCAATGCTGTCGGCCCCAGCGTTGCTACGAGCAAGATCAGACAGGGGCAGCATGTTAGAATTTTGCCTCAAATTATCTGTTGGCAGTCAGGAAATTTGCGTGAGGGGAACACAAACAAAGACGGAGTGACAGAGGACGGGGTAATTTGGTACAGGAGAAGGATTCCGAATCAGCCAAAACAAAGCTAAAAGAGGAGCTACTGCCGCATGGATATGGTCTGACCCGCACCAGAAAATTATACAAAAAGCAAGAGGCATTTGCCACATGAAAATATAAAATAAAATCAGGAAGATGGAAGGACCGCTGTTGTTGCAACTTCTATCTGCATAAACATGCCCAATTTACCGGATCGAGAAAAGGTATGAGTAACAAAATGTTTTATTATCTTCATAGGAAATGACTTCCAACTGGAATTGAGATTTCGGTCCTATCGCACACAACAGTGACCTTTCAAGTGAACTAACAACTTTCAACAATATGACACCTTCCAGGACAAAGGTGCGGCCATTTGGAAGAAGCTGTAAAACCGATTAGAATCCTGATGCAGTCAGACAACGCGTCGTGCCGACTAACTCTGATCGAGTACTGAGCCAACTCTTAAGAATGCAGTTCACCTGAGGAAAATGAAGATGGCTTTCCGATACGAAACTCCGTCCAGCTTGTCGTAGTAGTCCAGGTACGGCTTAATGCAGTCTATCAGACCAGGATGCATCTTGTCCATCTCGTCAAAGATGAACATGGAGCGTTCGCAGTTGGTGACGTTTCCTTTGATCCACTGCTGTAACTGAGACTGAGGAGAAACGGCAGCGACTTTAATTCATACAGTGGAGTGAAAAAAGAACAACGTTTTATTGAAAGCAAAAGGAATCAACTTATTTGTACTGCATACCTTGTAGTTCACAAGTTGACTTGAATGTGGGAAGTGAAGTGTGGATGTAAAAAAGTGAACAAAGCCGCTCTCCATCCCTTCCTTGTAGATGTTTTCAGCAATCAGCTTGCTGATGAAGTTCTTCCCCGTGCCGGTCCACCCGTGCAGAGAGAGCACCAGGGGTTTCTTGGGGTTGCCATTGTTCATGAATCCATTCACAGCTTTTAAGATGATGCGTGACGCAATGTGCTGTCCGTACAGTTTTCTGTCCAGGTCGACCTTGAGACCTAGAGAGTACACAGCGGAAAATCAACAGGATGAGTCGACTGCAGAACACCGGACTCCGGGTTGTAGAACTTTCGCTAATACCAGGTCCGAACGGGGCGATTAAGATGAGACCAACGCAAAATGAAACAGTTGAAATTGAAACAATGAAACAGAATGGTGACAAGCAGTAAGTTAAACATTCAAACTAGAATATTCTTAAATGAAATGTACATCATGGCCTTAAAATACACGGCACTAGAGGTTGGTTTTAAATTTACGTTTAAAAACTTCCAAACTCTTCGCTGCTCTAAGGCCCTCGGGCAGACTGGGCTCCCGGTTGGGAAACCAATTTTTAAAAAGCCGCTTTCATCACTCAGGACAGTAATGGCTGTGGTACATTACTTTGCTGAAGTCCAGACTAAAGCAGAGAGAGAGACGTTCCAGTAAGAGAAGGCGGCTTACTGAAAAGGAGTTTAGTTAACATTATTGTATGACAATTGTCTTTGACTTAATGTGTATTGGTCCCATGACCTTTGAACCCATAATCGTTGTGGGGCAGTGTGCGGTGTGAAAAGGCTGCACCTCCCCCACTCGTTCTTTCTATAGCCATGTAAACCTCCTCATCTTAAAACGGAGACCTGCATCATCCATGAGCATGTTTCAAACTCAATGCGCAGAGCCCGAAGGACACAAGCAAGTGTCCTTCTTTCTCAGTTAGGTGTCGGTTTTGACGATACATAAATAAAACCTCAAGCCATATGGCGCTTTCATTGTGATTAGAACTGTACGTTGACGTACACGTCTGAAACCATTTGTCCCGTCCAGCCACGTTAGAAGACGCCGCGCACGCACGTTTACCTGTCACATTGAAGGCTATCCATTTCGCATCGCAACTTTCATGCAGGTAATTGTAGATCGTCCGGCCCAGGGTTGCACCGATACCGACCACCACAGTTGTTGTGATCGGATCGAACGTGTTCACCAGCACGCCGGTGGTGGACAACACGTGCAACAAAAAACAAATACGTGCGAATTTCATCGTCGACTAAATTCCCGACATCGGTCGTCTTCATGTGTATGAAACAAACCAGAACAACCACGGTTTGTACTGCGCTAATTCGGCGGAGCGACTAGCTTCTTTACAACGCGGAACTTCCTCGTACGTCATCAACCCGTGACGAGCACACCCGGCTGGGTGTTCAACGCCACCACGGAGTTGTTTGACGTTTGGAAAGGATGCAAAAATCCATAAATCCAAAGCACTACAGCCAGCGTGGCGGGATTTTATACTCGTTAGGTCCTCGCGAAGCTAACTGTCAACGTAGCATACGCTGCCTAGCATGCGTTAGCTCTGCTACTGTATTACCCCCAAACGCTCGTTTGAAACTGCTGAAGAGGGAGAAAAAGGAGCACAAAGGAGTCAAACGTGGCGACGCCGCGCTAGCCGCAAACCCCACGGCACCTGTGGCGTTGAAAGCAATCCACTCAGGTCGACAGCACTCGTAGAACTGGAAGTAGATGTTCCGGTAGTTCGCCAAAAGCGCCGTCAGAGTCGCCGCCATGCCAACCGCGATGGTGGTGGTGATGGGCTCGAGCCCCTCGGTCACCACACCGGAGCACAGCAGCAGCCACAGCAGCAGCACTTGGCGCCTCTTCGGTGTCATTTTTTTTTCTCTCTTTTCTTTCGCACAAGTTAAAAGAGGAACAGAGGAAGCGTTCGACCGACCGACCGACTGACAGACAGACAGACAGTTGGGAGCCGGCGCGGGGTAGTGACGTCACAGTCCAAAGGTTTGTCTCCAATCGCTGGTGCTGTGGATCTCAAAGCGAAGGCCTTTTATACATACATCCGTCATCTGTATACAGTGGTCCTATACACATTGTTGTTTTGTATCGTCAGCGCCTATGAAATGACGCTCACATTCCAAAAGCAAGACACTTCAAATGATAAAGGTTAAATTAGGTTCCACGAACAAACCATTTCAGCCATGACTAAATAAATAGAAGCGCGAGAGTTCAAAAGGTCATCGGATGAAAGTCACTACAAGACACTTGATCGTGCCATGTCAGAGGTCTAAAGATGTTTTGGAGGGAGATTGGCTGATGTTGGTTTTAATTTTTTATGTAAATTATAATGCACTAGTGTATAGTGGCACCTCGACTATTGTTAGACAATAATATGCAAATTTTTTTTTACTAACATATGGAAGACAAAGTGTGCAGCAGTCCACTGTTATCCCATGTGATGTGGCTTTTAAACTTAATATAACTGACCTGAAAAGACAAGTGACATTGTACATTCAGAGACACTCACACCCTGGCACCTGCGAACAGTGTCAGGTTATAGGTTGTATTTTTCTTAACACTATGAATGGTTTATTATTATGGTTTAGGTTCAATGATGATTGTTATCATATTTATTGTTGTTCATGGTGGATTTTATTGAATGTGCTAGGTAATTTCTCCAGTTGTAATATTTAATGAAGTTTATTTAAAAAAGTGAAATGTTTTCAGACATTTTCAGTCCTTTGTAAGCACTGAGGAAGAATCTTGTGAGTTACACTTAAATATAACAGGTTTTAAAAAGCCACACATTTTTCACTGTACTGTAAATGCACTCAGTTACATTTTAGCTTTTTTGCTAAAACTTCTGCTTAATTTAGGTGGGGAAACAGGTGGAAAATATTTATATGTTTGGTAGCTTGGCATATCCATTGTATTGAATTCCTTTTGTTGTGGAGGGTTAAATGTGTTTTTAAAAGATGAGAAAAAAATGGACCATCATTTTTTTAACACTGGGTGTCACCAAAGCCCAATTAAACTGAAGACCACTCGGGTCAAATAAGGTGAATCCAGGTTACATGAGTCTTAAAACACAGCTATTACTTTGCTAAAAACAATATACCACTGTGCACTACACGTGTTTACTTCTGTCTTATTTACGCCTCATTACTGCGTGTGTGGGTTAATATCTTTGAGTGTGTGTTTTCAGTCTCCTCTTCATCGGGCAGCAGGCCTCGGGATCACTGCTGAGCTCCGGATGGGACCTTTGGATCCGGGCCTGGGAGCAACAGTATCTGAAAATACTGCCTGACATGGATCTGCTTTAATGACCGCATGTGGAGGGTAAACACAGCAAAGTCCAGTCAGTTCCCCTGCAAAATTTAGTTTTGCCCAGTGTTTTCCACGAGGCTGTTTTTTCACATTCATCTGCTGAAGGGAAAAAAAAATTCTCGGACCTCACCGTAAATCGGAGTTTAAGACATACAAGCATGATTTGGTGACCTCACAACTAGTTTGAGGCCAATGGAGGTCTGGTATTTAGTTTAACGTACAAATGTGTGACTGGACCTTCAGTGAAATAAGAGACATCTTGTTTCCAGCAATCAAACTTTTGAAACGAAAAATCCATTTTGGAATTTTTAAATGACGGAGAATGAATGGAAGTCATATTAGTAAATTTTACCAAAGCCAAACAGAGTATTTTATAGGTATTAAAAAATGTCTGAAGATGATCTTTATCCACAGTCCGTCTTGATCGGATGAAAGTGCAGATCATGATGTAGTATTTTTTGCTTGCTAATGTGGAAACGGGTACAAACACAGTTAAAATGTTTGTTTAATTTAGCATACATTACAGTCATGGTAGTCTTTGGAAAGATTAAACAAACTAAGTACAGGTCATCCATTAGAAATAAAAGTGGTTGTGTGAATATACATGTCTGCACGTATTACACACTCCTTTTTCTTTTACTGTGTACAAGTAGATACACAGTACATAGACTCCTAGCTCAGACAAGGTGTCAGGTTAACAGCTGCAGAGGCTTATTTATAGCTGAAGATCCACCCTAACCTCACGCAATCGCATGCACTCAACCCCTTTTTAATCACACTCATGACCCAAACCTCTCTTTTCAAACACACTGAGATTCATGTGTTATTACCACACAACCATACTGAAGAGACTGGGTTTACATTGAGAAAAAGATATTTGATCAATGTAGGGCTGCGACTTACAATTATCTTCATTATCGATTAATCTACCACGTATATTTCAATTAATAGTAAAAGTATGGAACATCCAAAAATTGCCTCAAATTTGCACTAAGCTGAAGGTGACATTTTTAGTTCTTTTTTTGTTCAACTAGAAGTTTGCCTTTTCTCACAATTTTTGCTTCAAAAACTACTGAACCAATTAATCGATTGTCAAAATGATAATTGATTCATCTCTAGATTAGTGCGACTGTTTTGGACAAAACGATTGTCGAATTCATGCAGTAGGAGTACAGCAGGGTATACATCCTAAAAACTAGACTATATTTTACACTCTTCATATAAGATGTTTTTAAGACTTGATCTGAGTCAAATGTTGGACAATTCTACTATATATTTAAGACACATTAGCAATACTTAACATTAAAATCAATGAAAATACCGTAGTTACTCTAAAGGATTATACACTGTCCTTTGTCTTTGCCTGGTTCAGTTGGTAATGCAGCTGAACTATCTTCTTGTTTTTCAACATTAACCTCTGCTTTTGCCAGTTCTGATTTGATATTTACCTCTTCTGATCCAGTTTGTTCGAGAGCTATTTTATTTTTTTCCTCATCTTCTACTGTTTTGGTGTCTTTCTCCTTAGCTGCCCCCCCAACTGTTATTTCACCGCTTTCTTTCACACTTTCAGTTTGTGGGGAGGTATTTTCAGACCTAAAAACTTCAAAGGAGGACTGCATTGTCTCCTCTCCATCTCCGTCTCCTTCGTCAGCAGTCTCCCCTGGTGATGCTGTCTCTTTCTCCTCCTCCCTCTGCTCCTTTCCAACAGCCTCTTCTTTTTCAACTGGCGTCAGAGGTGTTAGGTCCAGACTTGCTTTAGGAGAGGATGTTGCCTTTTTCCTGGGAGGGGCAACTGGCTTTTGAATTTCCAAATCTTGTTTCCTCAGTTTCTGATCTGAATAGCTGCTGATATCTTTGTCATCTAGAGTTGATGGATGATCATCAGTTGTTTCCCAGTCGGATTCCTCCGAAGGAAACTCAAAGCTTGAAATGCTCAGTAGATCTACTGGGATTTCAGTGACTTTTCCTACTGTTATGGAGACACTGTTGTTTGTCTTAGCGATACTCTTTGTCGCTGGTTGTGTGTCATCCTCTTCAAGTGAACGAGAGAGAGGCTCCACATCACATGGAGAAGAATTGCCACTGGACCTGAAGAAGTCAGTGATTTCCTCCTCTGAGTTTAGCACCTCACCTTTTTCAGGCTTGGACAGAAAATCGAAATCAGACAAATCTTGACACAATGTCCGAGGACCTTCTTCTGGGCCTTTTTCTTTATCAGTTTGTGCCACCTCCACCGCAGGAGTCTCATCTATCAGGACATATTTCTCCAAATATCCCCTGGCCTCCCGGTCTGAATGCCTGCTGTGGAAGGACTTCTCAGAGGTCATACTCTCTGTATCCTCTTCTTTTTGTCGACTGCCGATTGCTTCCTCATACAGGTCGGTGTAATGGAAGGCCATGGCTTTGGGCTCCTCCAGTAAAATTTGGTCGATTATTTTAGGAGGTCCTTCAGGTAGAAAGATCGGAGTCAGGATGTCTTCCTGGCTTCCAAATAAAGTTGAACCGCTCGGTTTTGAAGGGAGCCTCAAGGGCGCACATTTGGCCTCTCCACCTCTGACCTCTCTGTCTAGACTTTTCACGAGGTAGTCGTCTGTACCACCGTAGAAGACCTCATCTAGAAGCTCGCTGGTGATTTCCCCTAGACTGACTGTGTCTGACCTGTCATCATTCAGAGTTGTTGTAGCGGTGATGCTTCTAGACTGCACCGGTTTCTCAGTATGCTGGCTGTTGGTGGAGTCCTCAGCCTCTGGTTCCACTTGTCTCTCTGCGATCACAGCAGGACTTCCTGGAGCCTGCGCATCAATCATGGTAAATGCCTCAAAGTAGTCCACATTACCAGAAGCTCCTCTGCCTGGAGATCTGGCCACTGGAGCCCCTGGTGGATCCATTCCATATGGGCCCATGGGAAGTGACAGCTGTATAGGTTCAGCTCTTGCTGAAACTGACATTGCTGGAGTGTTCGTTAAGATCCATAGCTCATTATCATTGATCTCTTTGCTTGCTTTAGGAACAGGGCTCTCTTCCAGATAAGATAAGTTATCCTCCATTTCTTTGCTCTCTTCTTCATCCACAGTAGCAAGTTTAGGTGGAACAACAATGTTGAGGATTTCAGAGCCTTCAGACACTAAGCTGAATAGCCATTGTTCTTTATCTACCAGAGGCTCAGTTGGTTCTTCTTCGGCTCCCTCTCCTTTGGTTTTCACATTTGGCTCTGAGACGCCCACCAATTCTGGCCTTCCTGAGATGTTCTCAGAGCTTTCTTCAAAGACTTCTCGTTGTCTCCTCTGACCGCTTACCCTCTCTTTAGTTTTCTTCCGTCTAGAAATCAGCTCCTCATCCATGACAAAGATTATCTTCCCTGCTGGAACAGACCCAGGTTTTGCAGGCCATACTCCACCTGGAGAGCTGAAATCAACGGTTGGGGTTTCGGTTTCAGATGCCCATGGTGTGGTGCAGCGACTTGGGGTCGTCTCCCACGCAATCCCGCTGTCCTCGCCTTGCATAGTTACCATGGAGAAGGAGGAGTCCATCATCAGGCACTGCATCTTAGGTTGGACATTGTCATCGTGGACAGCTTCACGTAAACTGAAGACACAGTAACACACAAAGTGTGGAAATGAGGTTAAACTAATCAAAATCTATGACAGATATTGCTCCCATGCATGAACAATGCTGGTCAGAAGCATCTTTAAGTCAAAGTTTCCTCATGTATTCTGTTAGCTCCGTATTATCGCCATTGGGCCTACTGCTGGAATATTTTTATATCCTTTTCCTAAACTTCACATGTGAGTCCTTCTGTTTTGATATTGATAAGATGCCAAAAAAGTTTCACCAGTGACAATACAGTGACATTAATAAAACTGAACTGGTATAATATGAAATTAGATGTTTCAAATTGGTCCTTGACTTAAATGGAGACAGTAGACGAGAGGTGTTTGGAGGATGTAGTTTGTGTTGCTGATGAAATGTATTACGCAGAGTGGTGTTTCTGTTATTTAGAATATACCTCCATTCATATAAATGTGTTTGACAAAATAATCAAGGTCATCAATACCAAAGCAGCACAAACTTCATCCTCCAAAATGATCATGAATTTCAATCAACTTACATAATACCCCTCATGATTAATTGACTGTTTGATTGCATTAGGAAGGTGTTACAAATAATCTGACAACTCAATGTTAATACATGCACCCAAACAATGAGCCAGACAAACACAGGTCAGTGGCACGGATACAATATTCTCCATTAATTGACCATTTCATACAGGGATGGATTCAAGTTATTACTGTGAAATAAACAGTGGCCTCTGGGATACTTGGGATATGTTGTAAATAAAAAATGAATTTCACTCAACAACCAATAAATTAAACTTCATGACACAGAAAACTGTGACTCTAATCTGCAGTAATATATTAAAAATGAAATATTATTATACAGTGACTGATCTGCACCTGTTTCGAAGGTTCTCCACTTCATCGCTGACATCAAGGCTTTCCTCGGTAATATCTTCAGGTGTCAACACCGTCATCTCAGTGTCAGCATCTGACCGGGCAAAATCTTCTGTCACAGAATCCATTATTGTAATATCTTGATGATTTTCCTTTAGCCTCTCACCACAACTCAGTACTGCTCTGTTGATCACATTCTAAGCGAGTGTGCCGGAGCCTCGTCTTCACGCTCAGCCTAATCTTGAAATAGAAAACGAGTCTTCCAGTGTTTCATCTGAAGCATTTTCAACATGTAGGGAGGTTAATTTATCAGCTGTTCACACCCTCTGAACCCTTGCATTTGGTATGTACAATAAAGCAGGTTAATCTGGGTTAATAAATTGTAGCCAGTGACTAATATGAACTGTAAAGAAAAAAAGCAGCAGCATGTAAATGTCTCGGTCTAAATATAATTTTTTGCTGCCAGCCTATATCCAATGTCAAGCCTGTGACAGGCAGAAAGTGGGTACACTTTGGTCTTTAGATGTGCGAAACTGATAAGACATCACACAAACACCATATTAAGCTTTAAAAATTGACAGAGGAAAAAGAATGGAAAAATAGCAAGCTTGAGCACCACAACATCTACCTTTATCACCCCTTTACCCTTAATAACAAATGCACACGGGCTAATTTGCTGCCTTCATTTCAAAATGTCTGCATGTTGTATGTAAAGAATAAGCTTTTCTTGATTCCTGACTGACACGTCTATGATACAGTGAGCCTCACACCTGTTAATGTCTGTCCTGCGGTGTGACAGGGATAGTTCATGGCAAATGAAAGACTGGAGCTGGAGGAGTCGGGGAGGGTTTTGTCAACAGGTTGTATCTGGGCAAAAGTTGTCCTCAAGTGCAAACCAGTCTGACCTCCCATTTGCATTTGTGAATCATGAACTTGCCCAATGGACATGACAGACTTTGGCTAATAAACACATAAACATTAACACACCACTGATTTCAATTTGTTCACCCCAATTCATTTGCTTAAAGTAGATCATCCTGGACGTAAACAACATAATCAAATCTGTTATGTAATTACTTCAATGTTACGAAGTACATTTCCTGAAGTACCACGATTAAGTTCAGTTTTAAAGAGTATTTTCATTATATGCTACTTGATACTTATACTCCACTACAGTCACTTGAAAGCTTTAGTTACTAGTTACTTCTCAGATTAAGAATATCTAATCAAACTTATTAAAAAAATATATAACATTAAATATCACATCAGCAAAAACATATAATACAGTATGTATGCACTTATAAATGTGACACATTGTTAAAGATTTAATTAGTGGGCTTTTGGCTTGCTACCACAAACCTCTGTCTCCTTGTTCTACTTGCTCCTTGCACATTCATACCTTCACTGTAAATTATGAAACCAAACTTTAATATTGAGATCTTGACAGTTTGCTTCTAATTTAAACCCTGCTCTCAAGTAACCCATATCAGTAGTTACACAAAATCGGTTGTTATACGTCTGTGTTCATTAAGCATGTGACATAAATGAATGGTGACGATCCATTGTTGTTATGTTGTGTTTTATCAAATTTCCTCCATTTTCAACCCTGGTGCATTAATCAATCACAGGTGTATTGTAAGGTTTGAGAAGGTGGTGCCACTACATTTTTGATTATTTAAACGGTTTATCAATTATCACAAATATTTGGCTATTAAGTTTTGTCTATTTGACTGATCAATTAATCATGTCTGCTTCATTGTCCTGTGAAGGCAAAGAGCATTAACCAAGCGGGTTCAGTGTTTTCAGGTTTTCATTTGATGTCTTTTGACTTCATTTACATAGACATTTTTGGAAATACGAACAAATTGTTTGTATGGATCAGTGCCATTATAGACATAGATGTGGAAACCTGCAAAAATAAATGGAAGCAAATCTGAGATTATTGTATCTGTGCATGGCAGAAAATGCTGGAAAAACAGAGTGGGGGTGGTGCAGGTGGCGTGTTTTGTCCAACAATCACCAGTCAACTGAGCTAACTACGGAATTCTGTCAGTCGCTGGTCTATTGAGGCCAGTTGTCCATAAAAAAAATACAATACGTGTGTGACCATGTTTATCGTTTACATCATACCATTCGGGTAATTTTGTAAAATGTGACCTCACTATGTAAAGTGCCTTGAGACAATGTATGATGTGGTATGGCGCTATACAAATAAAATTGAATTGAATTGAATTGAATCTGGTGTTGCCCTCAGTTACATGCAGGCCCGTATCCAGGATTTGAGCAATACCGAGGTCCAATTTTTTTCATTTCCCTGATCTAAATATGCACATTTTAAGACCTTTGAAGCAACTATTGTATAACAGTAGCTTCAAAACCATGTCAGTGGGGAGTAGCATAAATGACTAAGGCTATCCAGGGCAATGATAGCAGAGAGCAGTGGCGATCATAGCAGTACACCGTCAAAAGTGTTTCCCCTAGGTTTACTGGTTTGGGGGGAAATTTTGTAGATCTTTTTTTGTTGGGGATGACTTGCCATATTTCCCACCTTCTTTCTCTCTCTCTGTGGCCGTGCAGTGTTTCCCATAGGATTTTGAGAGACAATCGTGGGTGCACGTCAGACCCCTCAAGGAAAATTTTGTACATTTTAATGTTAAATCCATCAATCTGGTGAACTTTAGCAGCAAGGCTAGATCTATGAAGGACTTTATGCTCTTGTAAATAATTGTGCGCTGTAGCCTTACAACCTATATATGTGTGTTGTATGGACACTGACACCGCCCACATACAACTACAAAAAAGGTGAAAAGTAGCTTCTTTTGAAAATATCATTCTTTGCATAGAAACAATAACAGCACAGAACAATTAACTAAAATCAACAATTAATTAAAATTAACAAATATTGAACTTCATATGTGGAGGAATTTTGAGGAAAGGTGCAATTTGTATACGATTATGAACAGATTATTTCCTGCGGATATTGCAATATATCAGGTGAATTTTTCCTAATATTTTTCAAGACTTATTCGCGCTTGTGAACATGAGCGCACGTACAAAGTGAGGTAAAGCCTCAAAGCCCCGAATTTCATTCACACTTTCAGAGTTTTTACGGGGGAGACCACGGGCATAATTAAAATGCATGTTTTACTTTCGGTTTCACAGACTTCAAAGCAGATTATGCAAAAAATAATATCGAAGTACGGACTTCGGTGTCCTAAATGGTAGATACTGCCATGATTACATGCCTTGTATCAGGGCTGGCCCGTGGCATAAGCGGCTTCTTAGGGCCCCATTGGCATCCAGGGGCCCCCCAAGAGCACTTGATTTAAAAAAAACAAAACAAAACATTATATATTATGTCAATGGCAATCATACAAAGTTTGCAGTGCACTGTACTACACTGCTTCTTGTCGGACTTTAAATTGCCAAAACATCTCCACACGACTGAATTCCTCTGACCCATCTTTCAAACAATGTCCTGTGGAAAAGTTATTTAGAGATAATTATCTCTATCGTTTTATCGCCCAGCCCTAGTGCAGAGAAAATAGATCAAAATTCTGCTCAGGGCCCCATATAGGCTTATAGGGCCGTATAGCAAGTATGGTTGTCTTCGTGAGTTTGTGCCTTGCTGCATGCTTGTTTCACTGTAGACAGGGACTAAGTCTACAGAGTACTGTATGGTTTCTGGGTGCGACAGGAAATAATGAAACTGCCCAGTATAGTCAGGTGGCCACAACAAAATAATATTTGCCCCTGGGACCACGTAGGAGGTTAATCCGGCCATGTGCTTAGTGTAGTGCAGACAGTGTAGTGACACGTCATCTTGTCTTTAAACCACGTTTGTGTTCCATGCTGCGAAGTGTACAGCTTTGACTTGGCTGCACACCGGATGTGAGGAGACTCTATCGCCCGTGACATCACAACTTCAGCCGGCAACGTGATGACGTCGTTGTTCTGACGAGCCCTCCGGGCGGCGGAGGACGAGGCAGATGAATGAGCTGAGAGGGGCTGACAGAGACCGGACGGGCTGGGGGGGGTAGGAGAGACAGAGAGGATGAGCCGATGGAGCATCAGCATCAGCATCAGCACCAGACTCTGACCGCATCTGGCGAATCCGGATCCAGGCGCCGTTGCCAGTGAAAAACCCCCCAGACGAGACGTTTTGCCTCCTAAACGGCCGTCGTGCAATAATCTGTTGGATGGAGGACGCGACGCCGAAGCCTGGAGCCATGCGCCGACTGCCCTCTGCGTTTCCTCCGGGAGCAGGGGAGGCGAAGCACTGTCACGAGAGAAGATGTCCGCTCTGAAGGACTTATTTCGCGGCTTGTAAAACTCGCTGATCTCGGACGGTCTCGGTCGGGGCGACAGCGGACGGCGAGAAAGAAAGACAGCCAGCGACTGGGATTTACGCACAGACGGTTTATCGGGATTGAAGCGTGAAGCGTGAATATATATTTATATATATATAAATATTATATATACATTTTTTCCCCCGGTTCAGGACAAGCATCTCCACATTTGCTGCCAGATTCCCCAGCGCACGCCAGCTGCAGTCAGCGACGAATGGAGTCCGCCGAAGCTGTGCGTCGACATTTCAACTTTGCGCTTTTTTCACGGCGGCGTCTCCAGTCCGAGCGGTGTTTGCCCGCGAACCGCACGGTCCGCCCCGCCGCTCGGAGTTTCGCTCTTTAATCCTCGCTTGGATACAGCGGAGGAGTCCCCCCCCCCCGGCCCCCCCTTCGGCTAGCTTTAGCTTTAGCATCAACCGCCGCCGCCGCCGGAGAGAGAGTTGTGCGCCGCGTCCTCGGTGGTGCGCTTCGCCCGGGTGAAACCCAGCCAGACTGCAACCCCCCCCCCCCCCGCCGAAAATGTGCCCAGGCGCCAAACAACAAAAACAACAACAACAACAACAACAACAAGAAACCATGTCGGACTGAAAACAGCACCGTGGCTCCACCGGCCGCGAAGTCACAACGGCAACCGGAGCGACTTATTACTAGTCGGGGGGAGAGAGAGAGGGAGAGAGGAGGAGAGACAGAGGGAGAGAGAGAGAGAGAGAGGGGGACCAGAAGGCTGAAGCTACCCCCCCCCCTCGCACCGCCCTCCGGAGACCACCGAGAGGAGCGTCCTCGACCCAGTTCAGCCACCGAATCCAGCAACAATGGGGTACGTAAGTTGGCGGTACGGGTGAAGTGCGACGCCGCAGCTCGCCCGCGACATGTCAGGGTGTGACTCACTTTTAGTGGGGGGGGGGGGGGGGGGGGGGGGGGGTGCGAGCAGACCTCTGCAGCGCCAAAGCTAGTAGCCGCGTTACTGCTAACAGACGTGAAGCACTCCCGTCTGTCAGAGAGCCCCCCGCGCCCCCCCCCCCCTGTCAACCTGGCGCCACGTGACCAAAACAGAGCCAACACGTCTAGGATGCGCCCGAGCCCCCGACAGTGATCCAGAGACACCACACTGACGAACTAACTAGCTGTCCATCATTACACACACACACACACACACACACGCGCGCGCGTGACATTTTTTGGGGGGGATTACAGCAGCCCAAAGATTACACATGCCATGAAGGAGGCTACTGTTGGCGAACTGAAGTCCGCCCGCAGGCCGGGGCAGGGCGCGTTATGGTTCTATGTGATTCAAACCACTTTTCACAATCAAAATCTGTGCATTGTCGTACACTGATATTTGGGTGGTATGTTTTTCCCTGGACTAATCTGGACAAAACACCTTTAAATTCAATTGATATGTAGCAGGATAGTACTGGTTGGGTTGGGGGGGGGGGTTAGGGCTCATTAGGGTTAGGTTTCACAAATCATAAAAAAAAAGTTTCCTCCACAATCGTTTATACAGGAATGAGGAATAAGGTGTATAAGGAAAGTGACCTTAAATGACTTCTGCTTGGCATTATATGTAAAATACCCCCCCCCCAAAAAAAAAAATTCAGTTCAATGGTGGGGGAAACACTGAAGTTGATTTTCAGTTGCAGCGGTAGTTATATGGATTATGGTCGCTAGAAGAAGGCTAGTGTCGGATACTTGAAGACAGAACAGGTCAAAGCGGTGCACGTTTTTGGTAACAGTGCGGTTGAAATGGTGTTTGGGAAGTAAGGTACATGTGTTGTTGGTTTTCTGAATTACAGAAAAGATGGTTATAACAGAGTGTTATAATTAACGTTGTGCTGCCACAGAGGGATAAACCTCTTAACATCAGCGTCAGGACCCGTGATGATCTCCCCTTATGCCTGGCTCGCGTAACGCATGGAGCTGAACCTGCAGATGTATGGTGATTCTCCTGATCAGGAGCGACCTAGTTCCTACTCCAGATGAGAGCAGATGATGTTGCATGTGATTGGTTTGTTGTCATATTGTGGTTGGGAGGATGGGTTGGGGAAGAAGGGGCGGGGTGAACCGCTTACCTCCTTGTGCAAAGCACATCCTCCGTAATTCTCAAGGTTTTTTTTTTTTAATCCAGTCCACAACCAATTCCTCAGACATGGAGAGGGGGCATGTCCTGTGTGTGTGTGTGTGTGTGTGTGTGTGTGTGTGTGTGTGGTGCCCTTAGCCCTTAATTAGCCAGTCAGACGTGGCTGATCGGAGAAGTAGTGGAGCTTCTGTTCTTGTATAATATATAATTGTGAACAAGCTTGTCCTCCTGAACATTGGCCGGCACTTGGAATAAAACTCTCCTGGCAATATTTTCTTCTGCCCTGATCAGACCCATGGGTCAGAGATTGATTTGCATTCTGCATCATTTCATTGGAACAGATGGTGTTATGGCGAAGAGGCTGGCACATGCATTTCAGGCAAAAGCGAGATAAGACGGTCCATATGAAAAGTATTATACTGACAACTTTAATGCTGAGACCAAATTAGGCTGACAACAAATAAATTAACAAGATCGAAAATTCTAAATGTAGATTTTACTAATTAACTGGAACACCCTCAGATGACTAGAGAGAGTTGATGGTCAGAAATATAATCTGGAACTATTTTCATCATCGATTCGTCGTGTCAGTCAGTTTCAAGCAAAAATAGTGACAAATTTAAAATATTCGCAGATTTCACTTAATTAAAAGAGGATTTACAAATTTTCTGTCATATATCGTTCTAAAATTTTATTTTTTGGGTTTTATGGACGTTTGGTTGAATAAAACAAGACATTTGAAGACGTCGCCTTCAGCTTAGAAAAATTTGTAAATAAAATACCAAACACTTTTTGATACCAGCCTCTCAAACAGACGTTTTATTGCATTTCTTTGTCATCTATCATTATAAACGTTTTTGGACTTTTGGTTGAAGTCATTACTTCCGCACTACAAAGTTGTGATGGTTATTTTTTGATATATTTTTTTAATGTTCTATAGCCATTGTCTTTTCTATGAAACGTCAGAAATTAGTGAAACAGCCAATTGAGACCTAAGTTAAGTCCAGACCAAAGTCTTAAATTTCTTTTTTTTGTTGATTCCTTTATTAAATTATCCAAGGAGAAGCGACCTGGAAAGGACACACTTTTTCTTTTTACTTTTTACATTCAGACAAAATGGAAGCAGTGGTGGCACAGACTAGGGACAAAATTTGTAAAAAAAAAAAAATTGCAAGTGTCAGCCAAGATGGTCTTTGCGTATAATCGCATGAACACGCTTTCTCCTGGCTGCCCTGAAAGCTCCGAGTGCTGTGTTTGGCATACGGGTGTTTTAGGCTGGAGGTTTCTGCCTTGCCAAGCCCCCGCCGCCTCCCTCTGCGAGTGGGTTTGCCCCAACAGGGACACCGGGATCGGATTTGGCGAGAGAGCATGTGGGAAAGGACAGGGAAGCGACGGAGTTGGAGGGATGTTCACGGCTCATGACCAGCCCTGAGTCACGTGGGCAGTTTCCATGACAACGCAGGCAGCAGCTAAGTTAGTAATGCAGGTTGATTTTTTCCTGTGATAGACGGGGAGTCTGTACTTGTTGTAGTCAGATTATTTAGATTTTTCCTGCTGTATATTCATTTCCTATACAGTATGGGTGATGGGTGTTTAGTCTTTTATAATGGTAACATTAATTAATATGGCCTATAGTGTGAAGTAGAACTGGAACAAATGGTTGATTAATTGATTTGTAACAGCAGCAGTTAGACCCATTTACACAGGGTTTCTGCTGGGGTCAAATTCAATTTAAGACTTTTAATTCCACATTAAATGCACATTAAAAACCTGTTTTACAGTCATACCAAGAAAGCTAGATGGAAAACCAATGGCCAAGAATTAGTTATTTTTCATTGCTAAAATGAATTTTCTTTTTATTCATTCTATAGAGCTGCAAGAGAAAATTCACCGATTAGTCGATGGACTGAAAGATACTTGGAAACTTCTTTGATATTCCATTATTTATTTCAGGAATCTATCAAGCACAATTAGTTGGTGATTTAGATTTCATAAAATCGCATTGGATGCTTTATAGACCAAATGCTGTTAAATGCAGCCATACCATAAAATTGTAAATTTGAGCACAGTATAAATGAATAAAGAGCCAGGACTCAAGTCAGAGGTTAATACTCATCATAAGCTGTTACTCCTAAAGATTTGCCGCAGTCTTGTAAATGTACGTTGGTGTCAGGGTGTCATGCATCATCCATGCTTTATGTCCTCAATGACTGATTTTCCACAGTAACGTGTCCTAAAAATAACATATTGTGTGTGGTTAGATGTTAATCTGAACACATAACCTTTTCAGTCACAGACAGCGCATATCTTTATATGCCACTGTACAAAATGTAGTCTTTGTGTGTGTGTGTGTGTACGCATTCTGTTTATCCGCGCGTTGTAAGCGGAGAACTGCTGATTTGATAACGTCTGCGGTCAGATTCCTCTGTCCATGCACTTGTCATTGAGACTCAAATGCAGCATTACGTTTCATTGTGTAAAGGGATTATGGGCTGACAATCACCACACACTCTCATTGAGACACACACACCAGCGGGGCGGATTTTGATCTAGGCCACGCCGTCGGACTAATGACACCCTGAACATAAAAAATTATCTGCTACAATCTCATCAGGGGGGAACTTCTTCCAACTCCCAAAAAAACCCCGGGCAACAGAGACTTGACCAATGTGTAAAACAGCAACATTACATCTTTTTTTAACCAGTCTAATTGAAGTTAGTGACTAAATCCAGACAAGGCTCTGATTCCGATTCATTTGTTCCATTTGAAACAATGCAAGAGCAACATTATGTCTTCAGTGTCGCCATTACATAGTTTGCGGGAGCACTGACCTGTGGATTTTTGTATCAAGATTGTTTTTCAATTACTATTGGTTGACATAATTGTTATTGTATTATATCACGATCAGCCACAAAAATCCAGCATCAGTCAGGCTATATTTCTCTCTGTAGAGGATTGAGAATGAAATGAGAGGCTGCGTCTGTCTACCTCTGTCTAAAATCTGTGACTCGTTGTTTTAAAAAATGACTCAAAATATCAATGTGTAGAATCTGTCACCTGTTCATTATTGTAAACTGAATAGTTCCCCTGCAGGCTTGACCCCTATCCACCTTGTCCTGAACATGTCCACATATTAGGGATGCACCGATACCAGTATCAGGCATCGGGTCCGATACTGTACTCATACTTGTACTCATAAAACTACTACGATACTACAGCACCAGATACCAAGACGGCAACAACGCATAACATAACAGATAACGCTAGACAGTTAAGCTGGTCGGCGGCATTAAGCGGAGGAGGAGCAATGTCAGCAATTTGTAGCAAAAACACGCAAACTACAAAAACAAAAAAGCCGGGGCAAGTACTCATATCTGTACTTGAGTTGGCAAGTAGCTAAATGTATGTACTTGTACTTGTCATTGGTCTGAAAAAAAGTGGTATTGGTGCATCCCTACCACATATGAACGAAAGGGATGAGCTTTCTGTCAGCACATCATGTCTGAAATCAAACATACTCATCATGATCACTGACTCACACTAAACCCCCACAACAAAGACAAACAAGGTCGGTGCACATACAGATCATTAACTCTGTTGCACTAAATCCAACCTAAAACTTTATTTCCATCTCGTCTTCCTTTCTTGGTATGAAAATGGGTCACCCACGTAATGAATGTATCCTGCATACTGTATTCTTACCATCTCCACAGCAGAGCTGCCAGTGTGCGTGTGAGCCGGTGTTAATCATGTGTATTCACCCTCACATTGCCACCATCTCTGATTAACTGTCTATCTTTAAATAACATCTGCCGAGTCTCCACTCTGCTGACTTAATTAACACACTGGGATGTGACGAGAGGTTCCCAGAGAGGGGAACAATCGCTGGGACGCCCTGGTCCCAGACAAGCGAACAAATGACCTTCTCTCTGGAGGACTGGCAGATAGACTTGTTAGGGCCACATTTACATGAAATGAATGAGCTCCATGTCAAGATGAAGAACCTGTATTGTTGCTGGGCTACATGCAGGTTTATTGACTAATTGTAGCGTGACTGTAGCTGCTAAGACTTGTAGGATGAGAAGTTCTCCTGTTTGTCCAGGTTTGACTAGATCATCAGATTCATGATCATGCTTTTGCATTTTTATATCTGTCAGATGTACTTGTCTGTCTAGAGATTCATGGTCCAAAGATGATGACTTTTTCTGACTTTGGTCAACCTCCAACTTGGCATTGACTTAGCGGCACCATGAGACGACTGACTTCACATCTAGTACCGTCATTAGATTTTGAATTTGTTATTTTTTTTAATGGGGATGAAACAAGTCAACGACAAACAGAAAATTAATGGCCAACTACTTTGACAAGCAACTGATCATCTGAGTCATTCTCGGAAATGAAATGCCAAACGTTTATCTGCTGCAGTTTGAGGATTTGCTCCTTATCTCTGTTTTTATGTCATTGTCAACTGACTATTTTTGGCTTTTGGACAATTGACAAAACAAGACAAGATGTCTAAGATGTTTTTTTTACTACTTTCACTTTAAAGCCCAAATAATTAATTCATTCAAAAAAATAACAGACAGATTAACTGATAAACAAAATAATTGTTGCATCCTTACTCTGGTTTATGACCCAACACTTACAAAACTAATTAAAAACTAAACCAAATCCAACTATGATATCTCTGTATATTTTGTGTGGAATATTTAATGCTGCTGACAACTAACTGCTAATTCTTTTCTGAATAAATTTAGTCTATAAAACGTTTTAAAACTAACATGATGTCCAAAATGTGACTCACAATTTCACAGACCCTATAACATTTTCTAAAAGTTAGTTGACGAATCGAAATATTGAATTTCAATGGTTGCTTTACATGAAAAGAATCTTTGTTGATGCACATTGTTTTCTCTTGCTTGTCATTCAGATGTTTTAGACTGAAATTCATATACATTGTTTTTGATTTGTTTTCAGCTTTCAAAGTAGCATTTGGATTAGAAAAGTTGCAGCTTAATCTGTGTATATTCTTCAAATGTAATGATCCATTTAGGTCGTGAAGCTCAATAACTATTTTTAACAATGTCATATTGTCCAGTCAAATCTGTCTTTACGTTGAGCTGGGGAAGTCCGTCGTGTTCACGCATCAGTGCTACGCTTTGACATTCTGAAGAAAAAAATGACAAGTTGGGACATTTCCAAACTGCACATCTCCAGGCAACAACATGCGTTGCGCTTGTTGTGGATTTCCATGAGCATTCAGACCAAGATCAGACACATATATCTTGTTTTACTTTTAATCCAAGACGCTGGGAGCTTTTCATCCGTAGCAATGTTTGAAAGCCGTTCAGAGCCAGCTGTTGTTGCCTCACTGCACCCTCTCTACGTCAGGGAGACGCTCGGCTGGTCGAGTCTGGACAGCACACGCTCACACATTATAAGACCTGAAATATAACAGACGGCTGCTTTTCTAGGTGACTCGCAGCTGCCTCCGTTACACTTGCTGAGCTCTGGTGTAACATGGAAGTGCACTGCACTCTGTGCTAAGTATCTATCTGAACCCACATGATCTGGTTTGCTCCAATCAATCGACCTGTTGTCTGTCAGGTCGATTGATGGTTGTACACGTCTGTGTGGCCTCAGCCTCGGCTGTTTTAAAAGTAGAAGCAAATTAGCATTGAATGCCCCTAAGCTCGCTGATTTCTATCTCATCCGCCAACTCGAGGCAGTTGGTTTCAAGAAATATACGCCGCACTCTCCCCGGCTCTTTCCAGCATCCAGGTTACATGCCGCATTTCCCCTTCTTTCTTTATCATCCTCTGTGTTACTCCCTGGTTTTGGATTGCAGCAGTGATCATGAAGTCTGAATATCAATGAGGTCGCCTAAATCTTAGCTTTATGATTGTTTGAGCGACAGTCATTTTTCAAACTCCCATTAAGCTTTATTTTGGGGGCACAAATCACATAGAGTCACGTTAATGACTCTGCAGTGGCTTCTTTGTGTTTTGCAAAATTGCCGTATTGTGGAGCTGGCGTTCTTCATTTCAGCGCCTTATTTCTCATGCAAAGTCATTTTTCGAGTATGTTTGTCTGGCCTTGTGTGCCACTTCACACCATGACAGGTGCAGACACTTGTATTTGTTCGCTCGTACACAAACACACTTGTTCTCAGTGTGGACTCCTGGTGGGTTTTTTTTTTTATTCCTCCTCCAGTCACTTGTAATGCAACAACACAGCAGGAAAGTGACTCATGGATGTCTTGGGATCAGGGAAACTGTTTCTGTGAAATATCCCAACGCCTACCAGATGGAGCTTGTACAGACGTTCATGGTTCCCAGACGACGAACCTCGAAGACTTTGCTGGTCCCCTGACTCCGTCATGAAGTAGACATTTTGGGGTTTTAGTGAAACTTTGTAATCCGTCCAATGAAATTTCTAAACAGACATTTGTATCTCTCAGGGTGAATTCTAGGGACGCAGCATCATCAATTTGAAGTTTACATTGTTCCAAAGCTTTGAGTGGCTGTCAGAGCTGCTTTTTATCATCTGCTACAGTATGTCTACTTGTACTAGGGCTGGGCACAAAATCAATCGAATTCAGTTCATTTAATCAGTGTTTTTACTTGATGTACAAAATGTATTTCACATATTTTGACGCAGCTTGGTCACTGTTAATCTAAAAGTAATGTTGATCATTGCTGGATAACCTGCTGACGTGCCACAGTTTTGGGCACGAAAGCTGTTGCATGGGATCAACCTACTCTGTATTCATTTAACATGTATAAAGTTCAGTGTTAGGGTCGGTGGTGCATTTTTGGACCAAGCGGGCAGAGAACAATTGGGGGAATAAAGGTGGAACAGGTTTATTTTATTATTAACCAGCTGATGGGTGCTGGTCTGTGGCATGAGTTGGTGTCAAATCCAATCCTGGATTTCTATAGGCAGGAAAGACATTCAAACATACTCTCGCTGAGATGTCTGTGCCAGCAGGTGTTGACTACAACTCCCACACAGTTTGTCTCACACACACACACCCACACAAAGTGTAGTTGTCTGTTGTTTTTAATTGATGTTGTCGTAACCAAAGCCTGTTCATTTTTTGTAAACTTTCAGTAGAATCAGGCGCTGATCGCTTTACCTCTCCTTCCTCCCCCTCTCTGTTTCTTCCCCTCTCACTCGGCAGAGAGCAGCCCATCTTCAGCACACGGGCCCACGTCTTCCAGATTGACCCAAGCACCAAGAAGAATTGGGTTCCCACAAGTAAACATGCCGTCACAGTCTCCTACTTCTTCGACAGTACCAGGAATGTATATCGGATCATCAGTCTGGATGGATCTAAGGTGTGCGCAACTCAAGCACTCAATACTGTGTTTGTGTGTTTAGCTCTGTGAGCAGTGTCTTCCCTTAATGTGAAGGTGTTTAAAGCCTCCCCGTTGAGTTCAAACACAATTGCAGTTTGTACTTTAAAACTCAGTGTTCGGTTCTTTTTTTTTTTCTTATAACATCTCATAAAATCTAAATGTCTCTTCCTCATATTTAAGGCTGCATTGCTGGAAAATGATAAAATCTTCTGAACCTGTTTTACAATTTGTGAAAATTAGCAGCGAATTATTGCCTGCTTGAGCATCAGATTGCTGATGACTTTGTTCTCATCACCCCAAAAAAGAATCTTCACATGAATTCACCCCCATGGGGATCAATAAAGTTTTAAATCCTCATGAGCAACTTTCAGTAACATTTGTTTTGGACGGAATATCCCACGTCTACACTTGGCTCGTCTGAGTGAACGCGGCCAGGCCTGTCATATCTATGTGGCAGTGATTATTATTTTAGTCTGGAGAGAGGTGCAGGGGTGGAGTTAGAAGGGTTATGCAAGCGCCTCTCTGGGTGACTACGTCTGTTGTTGAACCAGCAAGTTAGCTGCGCTGGGCTCAGCTGGAAATAGCAGAGATTGGGTGGGCTGGTGCTGGAGGACATTGTCATCCAGACAACAATGAGTCTTTTCAGCAGAGAGGAAGAAAGCAGACACACAGGGACAGATGTCACAGAGACAAATATTTCTGATGGTGTCTCTTTCCAAATTCCAGAAGTGAGCAAAAATGTGCTTTGAAATGAAAATATATGTGGACTTATTTTCCAAAGATGTAAACGTTTTCAGTCATTTGCAAAACCAAAAAGCAAAAGAGAAGTGTGAAATATAAGCATAACTTTAATGTAGCTTGAAACTTCAGTATCTTGGGACACTTTGTGATTCCTCATACCAAAATACTGTAAATAGAAACTACTAAACTGTTGAGAAGTAACTTTCAAGTTTCCCAAGTTGTTTCATGTACATTTGAATTTGACCAATGTGCAGTTAAGGTTTTGTTATACATTTCCCTCCAGGTGTCGGTCCTAGAGGTGACTGTTATCCATTAAGTGTCTTTTTTTTATCTTTACCACTGCACATGAATGAGGTTCAGTCAATATCACATAGATTTTTTTGAGGGGGGGCCTTGAATTTTTCCATGTCTTTCCCTTCATTTGAAAACAAATCTCTCTCTGCACCTTAGAACATGCACTTTAGTCAAGGCTGTCTTGCTAAGAGTGTAAACAACATTGCGTTTCCTCCAATAGGATGTTTTCAGAGGGTGTTAGGTTACTCCTCACATAACAGAGCCAAAATAGATTCAATATTGGAACTTAAGTTTGCAAGTGGACACAAACATGACTCCACATATTTACTAATGCTGGACGTGGAAATAAGCAGCTGTTTGATAGCAAGCTCAGCATGTCCACTGAGAAAGGTGATGATAAGAGGTCAAGTTGTGGTCAAAAATGCAGTTATTGCCACTTTAAAGGTAACTGACAGCTCAATCTCAAATCTAGGTTTACCCACTCACTTGAGCTGTTGACAATGACGTCAGCAGTGGGTTCCAATGTCAAGCTCAACATTTACGTCAGCGTGGGTTAGAAGTTCTAGAGGTGCTCCGAATCATATATCATGAAAGAGCAAACTCGAGCTGTTTTCATCATCCAGAAAATTGGGTCTGGACATTTAATGGATTTTGCTTTTCAAGTATGACGAAACACAGAAGGAGATTGTCACACATTCACACCAGCAGGAACATTTCCAGAACATTCTGTGGCGCCTGGGCATCTTACACAAGATTTAATTTGAGCGACACCAGCAGCAGTTAAATTTTTTTTAAACTAAACCCTTGCAGCCATCTGTGCCGGTCTCTCTCCTAAAATGATCAATAACAGGACAGTCAGTTGGACTCCTCATTGACTGCTTCCTGTTTACCAAACAGTGGGAACGCAAAACACATGCACGCACACACACACACACACACACACACACACACACACAACACACTCACAAACAGCCCAAGGCAGCCGTTCCCACTTACAGCTTTAACTGTTATATAACCTTTATTTATTTTTACCTTTGAATTATGAAATGCTACCGTGTGGCTCAGTCATGTGTGTTTGTGTCCTCCACAGGCCATCATCAACAGCACCATCACCCCCAACATGACATTCACAAAGACGTCACAGAAGTTTGGCCAGTGGGCCGACAGCCGGGCGAACACCGTCTACGGCCTTGGCTTCTCGTCTGAGGGTCACCTGGTCAAGGTGAGGACACGGGAACCAGAGCCAGTGTGGCCCCAAGAAACTCATTCTAATTGAAGTGTGTATGCTCTCTGAGAAATAACAGAATCTTGCTGCAGTATTGTCATGGCCTGAATATCAGGAATTTATGAAAATATGAATTATGAATTGGGTCTAAAAAAAAGTGGGGGTTGTCTTATGTTTGAGCACGAGACAATTACATGTTCACATCAACAGATATTGATATGGAATGGAGAGAGCTCAAGTGTTTTGTTAGCCCAGTTAATCCTGCAGAATTTTCTGAAGGCTTAAATTGATGTCTCCCAACGTCTTCGCTGCAGAAACAAACCAAGGGGATAAAATGACAAAGATCAAAATAAATGAGGCGGTCACAGATGATCCAAAATACTGAACAATGCTCAGAGTCAGAGAGAATGATTCTGATGCTTCAACAGTCTGACACAAGAGGGTGCGAGTCTGTCACTAATATTAACTTTTACATGTTAACATATTTCACTTGCCCAAGAGCAAAGCCTTCAATGATGAGAAATCTGTTTAATGGATTTGCAACAAGAGTGCAGAGGTGTTTCCTGTCCTGGTCCTGCTCGTATCATTTGAGTATTAGTTGCTCCTGTTACTTTCAGTTTGCAGATAAGTTTGCTGAGTTCAAGGAGGCAGCGCGGTTAGCAAAGGAGAAGTCCCAGGAGAAGATGGAGCTCACCAGCACTCCCTCTCAGGTAAAAAACATCAACACCATTCTATCCTCGCATAGATTTCACACTTGGAGGCCTCTTTAAAGAAGGGAAACGTCCTTAATATCTTATAGATGGGTTTCAGGTTTACAAACGCACACACGGATGTGCACACAGCGAGTGGGTAGAAAATATGTTGCTACTAAACTTATGAAAAGTTTTGTTATGACTGGTTTATAGGACTCAGATGAGGAGACAGAACGGGATTCAGGGTTGTTTATTTAATCAAAAGGGGGTTCGGACGGAGGTCAGGCAGAGGGCTGGCAGGCAAAGGGGAGAAAGTCCAGGCGGAGGGCAGGCAGGCAGGCGGGCAGGGGAATCCAAGTGTGAGAGCTGGCGGATGAGGGCTGGAGCTGGTGGCGGGAGTCATTCCGGGACAACTGTGGCGGAAGGAAGCAGGAGTTGATAATGAAATGCTGTGCGTTTTATCTGGGGAAAAAAAACAGTTGAGACATTGTCATCTTTGCTATTGTTGCAGTTTAAGGTACAAAAACTTCCTCTGTATTTTCTCATAACTTCTCTCAGTCATGCTGGTTTATTTACTAACTAGAAACTGTATTTCTTGCCGGTCATCATACAGTGATACGTGTCGGAATAGAATCTTTTTTGTCTTTCACTCTATGTCGTAAATCATGATAATCTGACTAGTGTGTGTTACGCCGCTTTCGAGTTTTTCCATTTAGCATCTATGTTACTTCACTGTTAATGAGGTTGGTAACAAGCCTCTTGACAACTACACAGTGCACTGCCAACCTGTGTGAATCACTGCTCAGTACAAATGGATGAGAGGTTAGCGTCTGACGGCTCCTTCAGCACAATGTACAAGTCTCGTTGTAACAACTTGTTTCATGTTTCACTGACACTATGCTGTTCCAGCCCCGTAGCACACACCTTGTGGCTTGTTTGACCTCCTTTGCTCTCCCTCACGACTCCTCCTCAGAGCGGCGCTGTAACAAGGAATGTGTTGTCAGTCAGCAAACCTGGTAAAAAGAAGGTAAAAGGAAACGGAAAGAATCATTTTCATGACCCTGATCCGATGGCCCCCCTTTTTCCCCTTTACCCCCAGTTAAACTGCACTTCCCTCCGGTGTCTCCAGTGCAGCACTTTTCTTCTGTGGGACATTAAGTATTAAAATGTAATCTAAACTGTGAGAGCACAGTGATGGATTTGTGGCCTTTTGCATATCAATAAAGCCCAGGCTTATCACTTATTGACATTGCCTTGATGTGATAAGCCAGTGTTTCTTTCTGTGGACAATCCTGTCATCAGCCTTTAACAGCCTCATCTGTCATTCTGATGTTAAATTAACAACCAGAGGAACCCCGTCTCCCAGGAACTCCCTCTGACCACCCTCCACTTCTCCCGTCATGCTCTCAAAAAGTGGCTATAATAAGGGATGTTTGAGAAGATGTAAGAACGGTTGTACATGGGTGATTATAAAAGGGATACAGTGTCTTAGAACAATTATCACAATTAAGGAAATCACAATTATGGTGTCCAAGGGTAACAACGTCGGTCTTCCAGCACCTCTTGAGCTCAGTAATTGTTCAAGTAAATGAACCTCTCGTGCTCCAAGAAAGTCAATAGGTTTGAGACCAGACGCAGTGAATGAACCAGTTGCTTTACACCCTGCTTTATCACTGTCTGATAATGTAAAATATATGTTTTAGAGTCCACCGCTGCTGCAGCCTGAGACAACGGAGAGCAATCCACTGCCGTCATATCATCTCTTACCCTCTGCTCGCTTCTGCTGCACCGCGTGCCAAATACTGTACAAGCACTTTACTAAGGAACATTTACACAGTGTAAAAGACGCCCACGTCTGAATGACACAGAGATGTTATCTTAATAGATGAGTGAAGCAGTCCTAACGTGTTTCATGAAACAAGATATTACATGTTAGTCAGTGAGCTTTAGAGGTGCTGGCTTTGTTTTCCGTAACATAACCCGAGCCAGGCTAGCAGTTTCCCTCCGTTTACAGTCCTTCTGCTAGGCTAAGCTAATTCTCTGGTGTAGATATTCTCATCTGGTTCTCAGGATAAAAGCAAATAAGCACACGGCCCCTGGCTGTTGATGATAAGTATGTTTTTTTTTCGCCCGGTCTCACCAATGTGTCAAATCAGGAGTCGGCCCCGGGTGATCTGCTGTCACCTTTGACCCCAGAGAGCATCAATGGTACAGTCGAAGAGAGAGTCACACCACAAATGCCTCAACATGCTGAAGCCAGAGCAGAGCCTTCCCAGAATACACTGCCCTTCTCACACAGGTAAGCCACAGCCAGGGAAACGGGCTTCCTGAAGCCAGAAACAGAGAAGGAGAGTGTTAAATATCACCGTCTTTTAATGGCAGGTGTGTTTTTTTGAAGGCATTCCTGATTTAATTCTCTCAGCTCTGTCAAATTACTTTTTAAAAATTGTTCACACGTCCTGATTATGGAACTGCTGTACCTCATTCAGCAGTGTAAATGAGAGGGTTAGCGACTCCTTGGAGTGCGGCACAGCACTCATTAAATATGTTGACTCATCCATACATTATTAATCTGCTGCCAGGCCTCTGGCTGTCAACATTTTTAAATGTCTTTAATGCATTTCATAATGTTACAGCTGTTCTTTGTGTGAGTCTGACACTTTTTATTATATTAACGTTTCATATCAATTTTTTTGTACCTGAATTCTGCACTTAATCATCAGCTTAGTTGTGAAAAACATTTCCCAGTTGTAAAATTCTGCAATGTGGATTTATTTATCTTGGATAATGCAAAAGTAAAAAAACGTAACACATCTCTATATTTAGGCCTACATGTGCCAGGCAGATGAGTAACAATATGCATATTTTTCAAACTTAAAGAATTAAAATTAGATGCTTTAATTGAAAAAATCCCTTTTTTTATTCCAGCTTCAGGAGATGGTGATGTTTTTAACACTTTTATGACTTTATGAATTTATTGACCATTATCAGATTTAAAAAGAAATGAATTGGCAGATTAATTGGTAATATAAAAATGTCAGCTGCAGCCCCGCTAACTCTTTTTCTTTTCCCCCTCTTTCGCATCTTTCCAGTTCATCCAGCATCAATAAGCACTGGGAGGCGGAGCTTGAGGCACTTAAGGGGAACAACGCCAAACTGACAGCAGCTCTGCTCGAGTCCACAGCCAACGTCAAACAGTGGAAACAGCAGCTGGCGGCCTATCAGGAGGAAGCGGAGAGGCTACACAAACGGGTAAATCACTGGACCCAAAACATAAAAGTATAAAAAGTTGGACCTAGAAGAATACGTGATTTTGTTTGAAGTAATTTTCTTTACCATACCTTGTTGAAGATTTACTTTTGTTGTCCAGGTAACGGAGCTGGAGTGTGTGAGCAGTCAGACAACCGTCATCAAGTCTCAAAAGACAGAACTCAACCAAACAATAGAAGAGTTGGAGTTGGCTTTGAAGGCCAAAGAGGAGGTATGGGGAGTGTGTTACGTGGACGTGTTAGCGCACCGTCAACTCCTTAACATACTCATCTTGTTTGATCTTAATATTTGCACTTTTGTCAAATTATTTCCAGGAGTTGGAGACGCTTAAAGCAGAGGTGGAGAGTGCCCACGAGTTTCAGTCGCAAAAAGACGTCCTTACTCAGAAACTACAGGCGAGTAAAGCTCTGTTCCGACATGTACATGTTGTGGCTCATGCTGTATTCACATCAGAAACAGTACATATGAGCGGGAGGGAGATAATAAACTCCCCATGTGGTGAATTTCTGATGGTGACAATGTCTTTTAGATAGTGAAAAGAACAACAGGTGTCCACAAACAGAGCCAAAATGGCTAAAAAAAAACATTGTTTCCAGCAGTACAGTGTAAATACAATCCAACATATATATGACTACACTAAATAAGATTTATTCATGAATTCATATTTTTTACTGACAGATTTTCCTTCCAGACACAAAAAAACACACCCTACTTTAACATAAACGCACATTCAGACACACTCACACCAGGGTACAGAGATAAGAGTGAATAAAGGCATCTCATTTTAACTACGTATAGCACATAATATTTATTATTATGTGATTGTTGGTTGCAACTCATGAAAAATGGTATATTCATTCCGTCCAGATATTGCAGAAAAGATGTCTGACATTTCCCGTTATTAAAAAGCTGCGAACAAGACAGATTGTGTTTCTGTGGCACGGTGGAGTTGTTGTCTTCCAGTGTTTGTTGACTTGTTCCTTGTCCATCTCAGTGACTGCTGCATTTTAGTTTTTGATTAATACATTTGCGAAAACTTCTTAAAATGTAATGTGGTCCTTATGAGTTATTCATCATAGATTAATGTGCAAAAATGTCAATTTTCCCAAAACTAAACTATTGGGAAATACTGAGAACAGTGTAGAACAGCAATAAGGTTTTTCTTTTTTATTTCCTTGTTTTTTTTTTTGCCCTGTAGTGATTGTTGTCCTTTCCTGAAAAAACACTCATACATTTGTCTGTCTTTCCAGGAGTCGGAGACGAGGAACCAGACGCTGGAGGCCCAGCTGAGCGATCTGGAGCAGCGTCTGGAGAGCAGCCAGCTGGAGAGAGAAGCCTTTCGCAAGAGCCTGCGCTCCCTGCTGGAGCTGCTGGACAGTAAGATCTTCGAGCTGACAGAGCTGCGGGACACGCTGGCCAAGCTCATCGAGGGTAGCTAGAGAGAGACACACACACACACACACACACACACACACACACCACAGCCTCGTGCAGCACTTACACAGAGCCACTCTCATAAAAGAATTCACCTGCATGTTGGCACTCACGTTGTCACACGACATGTAAATCAACTTGAATTCTCTCTTCTTCTTCTTCTTCTTTTCTCCACCACATGTATACGATACGTGTAAAAGAGTATGTTTACACTTTATGCATTAGCGGTACACACATTTTGCTACTTCCACATTGTTTACAAACTGCCAAGTGAAGAGGGCTCTGCTTGGGACATGCCTTCCCTCCGCTCCGCTCTGGATTATTCGTGACTCTCTGACACAGAAACTCTGAATCAATCTCTTTTTCATTCTTTTTCGGAGGGCTTTTATGCTTCCTATGTTTTTTTGGGGCTCTTGAATATTGTTTCGTTTGAGCAGACGTCACAGTTTCTTCTTGCTTTCTGCTCCATCATTTAATCAGACTTTTCCAGCTTTGGTGCAATTTTGATACACACCTGGAGCCTGTGATCGTTCCCTGTCTTCTTCTTTTCTTTTTTCTTTTTTCTTCCTCGATTTTCTCAGCCACCAATGGTCATCGTCGGGGGGGGGGGGATTGTTATTGGAACTCTGGAGGGTCAAATGTGATGACGATATAAGTACCAGTGTTCCTCCTGTGACTGAAATCCACTGTAGGACCGCCAAAATAAAAGCCAAGGAGGACTACAGTATGTCTTATATTCTTATACAATATATGAGCAATACAAAAAGGGAGCATCAGAGGGTAAATAAACACTTCCCACTCTCACTTTCAGGTAATTTTACCCCTATCTTGGTTAGACCACAAGCGAGTTGGGCTTTTATTCAATAGTCTGTCTTTCTATATAGTTTTTTTTTTTTAAGATTACTATTATAACAAATTCATAGTGCACTTGTAGAAATGGAGTTTGTGTGTGTGGGTGAATCTGATGATCTTGTTTTTTCCCCTTATTGTTTCTGTTGCTACTTGAAGCGCAATTCTTTTCTTCCTTTGTTAATTTATTACTCAAATAACCGAGGGTCGATTACAGATGGAAGCTGTACAAAAGATCTTTATTTACATCTCATTTTCACTTAATCTTTCTTTTTTTTTTTTGTGTCGTCTGGTACGTGGGTGTTCGGGGTAAATTTTGTGTTTTGGAGAGACTGGCAATATTTTTGAACTGTTAATCAAAGGAAATGGAAAATATGGCCGTCGGACGAAGGTTGGATTTGCAAAGAATCTTTTTAGTTTCTTTTGCCAAATAACCGTGTTTCCTGTACAGAATTTTTGCTGATGTTGCCTTTGGTACAGAGATGCATCAACGGTAGCTAACTAGTGGTACGTTTTCTTTGTGGGATTTACTATTGCCAAAAATTCAGCGACACTGAGGAATACAGTGTGTATATGTACAGTACACCTGAAGAACACTACTTAAGGGCTTGTTGTTGGTTCTGTTACATTTGGGAGACTTGAACGATTTTAGCAGTGACTTTATCACGTTGAAAGAAAAAGACTTATTACAGCTTGAAATGACAAAAGAAACATTTGAATAATACTTTTAAATGTTGATTATACCACATGATTAAAAACACAAATTGTAATTTTGAGTTTATAGTAAAACAAAAATGAAAATGGAGTGGCCGTGTTGTTATTTCACTATCTGATGGGGGGGGGGGGGTTGTTACGCCTGACTGATTTTTAATGTGACTTAAGCTACCATGGAAACCTATCCCGCCAGACTCACCTGGTCCAGGTCAGGTTACTTTTCAGGTTTTGAACTGTGTCCATGTTATATTAGCTTCCAACATCCAAATTGTTTATCTGACTGGGAAAATCCCATTTTTCTTGAAGCTCTGATATGTACACATTTTGCCTCATGCAAGAACATTTTCATATTTTCTTCTGCTAGGTTTGTTCACACAAGTCGAATACTCCCAAGCATAAAAAGAAGAATTGCTCACTGCGGCCCTTCAAATCCTACCGTCGGAAATCAGGAGAAAAAAAAACTGGTTTTAGCAGAGCCAGTAGGTGCAGTTGAAAAAAATGTTAACAGTAAATATGTGAACAGTGACAGACACTATGGCTGGGGCTACATGGAGTTAGATGCTGAAAATGTATTTCTAAAGCAAAGAAGTCCATAACTTATATATCCACCCATCCATCCATTATCGATAGCGCTCCATCCATCCAGGGTCGGTGGGTGCTGGAGCCAATCCCAGCTGACAGGTCGCCAAACGTAGCGCAAGCCCAACATATAGAGACAGCAGTTTATAGTGTCCAGGTAACATCACCCCCATCTGCATGTCTTTGGACTGTGGGAGGAAGCCGGAGTACCCAGAGGGCGCCCACGCAGACACGGGGAGAACATGCAGACGCCACACAGAAAGGCCCTGGATGGTTCGAACCGGGATGCGAACCAAGAACCTTCTTGCTGCGACAGCGCTAAAACCACTACATTGTACAGCAGACGATGGTACACTGTGCGGGGGGATAACAGGACGGCGACCTGCATGAAGCATAGAGAGAAGTGAAGGAACCCAATAAAATGACCTGGATCTAAGAGATATATATATATATATATATAAATTCAGCCATAATGGTAAACAGATGATTGGTTTTCCATTATGTTTGCTATGGATATTCTTTTTGCATTAATAAGAAGAATTCATGTTTACACTTTAAAACTGGATCATTTCTCCAGGTTGAACCACGACACGTCTGAAGTCAGTCAGGTGTGTTTTCTCACTGTGAAGAAAGGAAGTCAGGAACAGCTCGGGGCCACTCTGGGAATTGTGTTCGTACCCAAGAGAATTTTTTTTTTTGTTGAAAGCAGTAAATCATCTTCTGAAGGAATCAGTCCGTACGGCTGTTTGTTGCATGAAGCCTGGTGACACTCGCTGCTGTCGAGTGTCAGCTTGACAGTTTTTTGAAAGGCTGGAAAAAGAGGAGAATCACTGTATAAATGTGGTGTGATGGGCCTAAAGCCTTATCATAATATATCAAAAGCAATCATTTGATTTATTGAATATCATTCTGCTGTCAAAATACATTAATAAACTCAGTGTTTAATAAACTACTTATTAAATGTCTATATACTGAACCCTAAATGCCAAATAAGCCTGAGCACAGAGAATTGATTTGACGAAAAGACATTTGGTTCTTATTTTATTTTTATTTTTAAAAGGACAAAAATATATATAATAACTAGGATATAGAAAGCAGAGAGGAATGTCATGATAGGAAACAAAAAGCCACAACAACAACAAAAAACGTATAAAGTACATTTACATTTGTACGATTTAAAAATTCTTTAAAATATGAAGTTTCAATAAATACTTCAATACATTTAGGCATGCGGATATATTTTTCTCATGATTTACATTTCATTACAGTATAATTCATAAAAATGACTTCTTAATCTTCATTATTGCACTTACGTTGTGATGGGCTCGCCCTCAAACCAGTCACATGCATAAGGTCATAAAGGGTCACAGGTCCAACGGAGGTGGGAGAAAATCTACAAGTCACAATTTGGATTCTACAACTGATAAACAAAAGAGATTGAAAATTAAAAAAAAAAAAAGAAAGAAAGGGGCCGAGAGCCGAGCGAGGAGGGTAGAAGTCACGCGTGATTTAAATAAAAATAAAAAGAAGAAGTTTCATATCAGTTAACATCTGTGTGGATGGAGGAGCGACTGAATCGGGACGTGGTCGTACTGCACACAACATGCTCAGTGTCGCGAGTTTAACACCCGGCGGCTCTTAACAGGTTTTGTTTCGCAATCAAGAGGAAAACACCCGTTTGGCTTTCATGCCAAGTTGAGATGAGGCAGCCTGGCTCCGTACAAAAGCAACGAGAAATGCAATTTCTGGCTCTAAAGTCCTGAATCCACATGGAACAAAACTGGAATATTCTCCGAGATCCTAGAGTCATGCATCTCTGCAAATTCTCCCAGAATTCTTGCACAACACAGAGGCTACATGAGCCACACAACGCCACAGACTCCGCCCTGTCCGCCGTCGTCTCCCGTTTCACTGTTTCGTCACTTGTGCCTGTGTTGTGTTAGTTCACTAATTCAAAACTTAACAGACTCTGTCTAAAATCAGCCAGCACGGCTTTGGAGAATATCCGAGGTTTTTTTCCCCTCATAGTTTACGTCTTCAATACAAGAAATTGATTTTTGCAATACGACACCCCTTTCCCAGCTCCGTAATATTTTCCGTTCGCCTACGATGGCGTTTTAAGGAAATGTGTTTCCGTAACAATCGCGGCCAGGCGGGTGAGAGAGAGCGCCACACACCCATTCACAGGTTCTTCCGTCACACGCGCGCGCGTCACTCTCTCTGTTTTCTCATTTCTATCATAGGGTCAGTTTTTGGGGACACTAAATCTAAAAAAATAAATACACTATAGAGCCACCATTTACAGTATCACCTAATAAAATAATGCGTGTGTCAAAGTTCTGATTAAAAAAATGACCTGCTTTGGGAATACAGCCGAAATTCTCAATGTGGTGTGACGACAACGTGACGTTCATCTGTGAGTTTTGGAGGAAGAAAGAGAATTAAGTGTTGAAATTTCTCAAAAAATGTGCAACTACTCCTGTTAAAGTCAGCCGTCGCATATGAATTGTTCAATGCAGGAAAATGTGTCAGGTTTTTTTCAGTTATAAATAGGTTTGACAGTTCGTACATGATAAGAGACTGGCATAAAGCAAAAACAAAAAAAACACATACACACGTTAACTCAAACAACAACTCCATTAAGTAAGAAAGCTTGACGGGGGGGGGGGGGGGGGGGGCAAGGCAGCGGAAACGGAGAGAGACTCTCGGGTTAACGAAAAGACAAGTTAAAAACAAACAAGCAAAATGAACGTGAACAGCACATATGGTCCGAAGGTTGTCAGGCGTGGTGAGCAGGACGTTTGAACTCGTCTCTGCCGAAAGGCTCCGGCACACACGTCATGTCAAGGTTTCTTTAAGGTGCTGCTGCACATCTGGAGTCTGTCATGAACGTGTGTCTTTAAAGCTCGCCCCTTTTTTTTTTTTTTAAAGGCTGGAAGTCGCTTTTTCAACGCTAAAAAGGAGGCCGTCTTAAACATTTGCCCAATTCCCCAGGATCTTTCGATGACTCTATGAAATTGACGTATGACACGGTGAAAAATGCCCATCAGAATTTAGGTGACATCTACAATTTGATGTTGTGCGACCATCTGTCAAAAACCGAAAATATATAGATTTTTGCCAAAACAAGACAGAAAAACCGCAGCCAACTGTCACGTTCGAAAAAACAAAGCAACCAGGGAACAATCTGAGTCTTTGTATGAAAAAAAACCCCCAACTTAAATGATTCACTGGCTAATGAAATAACTGCAGATTCATCTCTCGATCGATTTCACCTAATCGTCGGATTTCACAAAATTGATTTTCATGATCTGTTTTTCTACCACCGTTCACCATAACTGCCAGCGTTCTTTAGTGTAGTTTCTTCATCATGGTTGTCGGGTCTTGAAGAATTATTCAACATACGGTGACTGTCAAAATACTGACCTGGTGTTGGGGGATCTTCAAGAGCGAAGGTTTATAAATAGAGATGTTCCGATACCAGTGTTGAAAGGCCCCCGATACTGCCCGAAAATGTGCGAATCAATCGAGCCATCCCATACCACGTCTTTTAAAGTGGTTCCACCCAAATAAAACAGCGGTTTCCAGCGTGAAATATTGACAAATTGCTGACGCTGCGCCACCAGGGGTCACCTCATCTTCTCCTCCGCTCTACAAACAGCACGTTACGTGCACTTAAAAAAAAAGTTACGTTATGAGTCGTTATTTTCTTTAAGGCTTTGTAGGCATCGGTACTCGGCAAAGTCCAAATATTGGAATTGGTATCCGGAAGGGGAAAATAGTAGCGGAACATCTCTATTTATTATGAACAAACTGCTAATATTTCCAGTGCTGGTTCATAAGTAACTATTTTGTATGCCTCTGGAAACATCACGTCTGCTAGCTGTGGCTTCGGGCTGCGTGTCACATAGTTACAGTGAGGCTACAGTCTCAGAGATGAAATGAAACTATGAAGCCATGGATGTACAGACACCCATCAGTGGATTACTTTGATGCCGAAGGAAACTTTGAAATGTGACAATTCTCAGGCACGTTCTGTCGTTATGAGCCGTCGTGTCCCCCCACGATTTCTCAGTGGAGTTCTGGATGTTTCTTTGCAGCGGATATGGTGACATATTTGTAAAGCTAAGGTCACACTGAATCTTAAATCTTGTTAGGAGTTATGACTCAGACTTATGACTCTCCCTGAGCTGTGTCTTAATATAGGCCTCCTTCTATGAAACCCCCTCAACTAAATGATACAGATTTCAATTGAGTTGGATTCACATCATCCCAAACCCCTTCTGTGTGATGTATTTTACTTTACATATATCTGCTTCTATATGTATGTTATTGATTATTTGAGTGAAGTTTGAGTTGAATGAAGTGAAAATGCTAAAAGTGTCATGGCTGATTCTCCTAATACACAAGTCAATGCGGGTTCTGTCACTGACAATGACTCACAAACCAAGTTGTGCAGCGCTCAACCTTGTGGCAGCTCCACTTCTATGGGAACAAATTAAAGAAATAGTTCAACATTTGTGGGAAGAAAGCCGCTTGTCCTGGCTGAGAATTCGATATGAAGGTTGGAACAAGTCTGATTTATGTGTGCGAAACAGCCAACAACTGTATTTCCCAAAATGTCAAATTATTTCAGTGGGAATTGTCCTAGTCTGCACATGTTTAAGTATTTTCCTGTGCTGAAATTTCCTATGCAAAAATGTAAACGCATTAAAAAACTGAATCGGAGGAGAGAGTCAGAATGCTTACTGTCACCGATAGTGAGAGAAACGTAAAAAAAAAAAAGAATAAAATAAAAATACTCACTTCTTCAAACAAACCCATCACAGCAAAGTTACAGTACAGTACGACTCCCAACGTGTGGATGGATTCGACGGGAGGCTGGAGGTTGTGTCCTCGCCAAGAGTGCCACAGCAGCGACATAAAAAAAAGATTAGTGGTCCATCTTTTGCAAACCACAAGCACAAGTATGAAACAAATTCATCCGTTTTCTGATAATAATAAAAAATAATAATAATAATAATAAATCAAGGTTTTTTTGTTCAAATTGCACCAAGGGATCAGGTGATTTTAACCCGGCGACTTGTCCGCTTGACTTGAGCCATTCCGCAGTGTCTCTTCGTTCTGGCTCCACATATCCATAAAAGCAAAGAAAGGTGTTTGGAGTTTGTTTTTGTTTGTTGTTTTTAAAAATCGCAATAAGCTGAACTAGTTCTCCCAGTCGGTGCATGGAAGGCCTTCGTCCTCAGACTCGGAATCGGGCGAAGCCTCTTTGATTCTCCTCAGGGCCTCGTGGATGCTGCGGGTCAGGGCGTCGGCGGAGTGGGGGAAGCCCTTGACGTGACGCTGCTGCTGCTCCGGCCGGGTCCGCACCTTCCTCAGCCTGACGCCCTGCCTGATCTGGGCCAGGATGTTCTCGCTGTCGTCGTCCGGGTCGGGGGCCAGGACTCGCAGCTCGGCCTTCCTCAGGTGGAAGCTGCCCCGTTTTAGGGACGCCAGCACTTCGTCCATGGGCGAGCTCGCTGCAGACAACACGCCGACATGACAGTCAGACAGACAGGCTTCGAGTTGACTGATGGTTAACATGTAGCGTTTATTGACTGCAGTTGAATAACCACTTCATACTCGGTCAGTTGTCTGACAACACAAACGACTGCATGGTCAATTTCACTGCATTTAAACGGTAGAGGTTGCACTGGGACTAAAAAACGGCCCTGGACGACCCCCCCCCCAAACAGGCCCAATTGGCACGTAACACCATAAGAATTGACAAATATTTGTTTTCGATATGCGTTCCATGAGCAATTCAAACCTGGACGAATGGGTGTGAATTTGAACGTTGGCTGGACTGAATTACACGATCAAAATAATTGCATTCATTTTACTATAGTGTTGTTCAGTTGTTCAGTTGTAAGTTGACCATCCTGTGTCACTGTGTGGCTTTTCAAATCACAAAGCTGTTGTCATTAACCTTGAGTTATGTTGACTTTATCAGACAGAGGAAATGGTGATTTGGTCAGTTCACCCATCTGTGCCCCTTCTTTGACGGAGTATCAGGGCCAGGCGCAGGAATGAAATGAGAAGAGGAGGATTCATTTCTTTAACCTCTCCTTTTGAGAATAAAGTCGAAATGTCAAGAAAAATGTTGAGACGTTGAGAACAAGGCCTAACTTAATCAGGGGAGAAATAGTTCTCATGAAATGTCCAGATTTAGGTCAAACTTGACGCATATGACTGCCTCTAAAAATTGCCTTGTGTAGATGACAATGGTGATTTTTTTCTTCAGTATCTGTTGTATTAACATGGAGAAACCCCCCGAGCTTGGAGGAGGAGGAGGAGGCGGCGGCGGCTGCGGCTGCGTTCGTGCAAACTGAAATAGCTGGTGATGCTTGGATGCCGATGGTTACACGGGGAAGTGTCACTCTGACGGCTCGCACAGCTGTCAGTCACTCCTCTAATTGGATCTGATGGACCGGAGGAGTTGACTTTATTTTAAAATTACAAAATAAAAATAATAAATAAAACTCTTTTCCTGGCCCAAATACTCTTGTGTGAGTGTAAGTATTTGATGTTGGTCGCGATGCAGTTTTGCCATTTAAGCAGCTCCGCCAAGGAGGTTACGCAAAAATGACCCGATGGATTTATTAATTTGCTTTTGGAACGATGGGACATAAATGTTGGACAGAAACAACCATTCAATTTTGGTGCAGATGGTTCAAGATGCGCGAGTGTCTGCAATTTGGTGCGGCTCGACTGAATTGGGACTGTTCGGCCTTGGCGGAGGTCCGAGTGCCATTCTATTCAAGTTCAGGCCTTTAACTGCACACACACGCGCGTCTGGAAGCAAAAACAGCTGGATTAATGCGACGTAGACGTAATGCGATTTTGTTTGGCTGCACAGCGAAACGATAACACCAGCTGATCTTGACGATACAGCGGCAAAACAGGTACTGTCTGCGGTGTTAAACAACACTTTCTGATGCTGCCAGTATCCGCGGGTGACGCCAAATCAACAAGGAACATTAGTCCAAACCGAACATTTTATAATTGCTTGACAAAAGTCCGGGAAAAAAAACAACCCTTTTGAAATCAGAAGTTGCCTCCTCACCTCTCCTCCACTGCGAGGAGTCCAGCGAGGCCGTCTTCCTCAGCTTCGTCCTCGCCGTCAGCAGCTGGCTGCTGTCGAAGAATCGGGGGGAGAACGGGGCCAGGGGTAGCGATGGGGATTCAGACTCGCAATCATGTCGCCGCGCCGGGCTGCCTGTGGGGTTCTGCTCCGCGTCCTCCGAGGGCGGAGGTGGCGGCGGTGGCGGGGGAGGTGGGGGTGGCGGCGGTGGCGGGGGAGGAGGCGGAGCACACGTCGACGGAACGGCCGCGGGAGCTGAGAGGGGGGGCAGCGAGAGGAAAGCCGGCGAAGAGGCGGGGCTCTGGAGTTCAACGGCTGGTAGGGACACAGCGTCGCAGCTCAAGACGTCAGGCCGAGGAGCGGCGGAGAGCTGCGGGAGGTCGGTCTGAACGCCGGCCGCCTGGGTGTGCGGCTGCTGCCCCGCTCTCCTCCGACTGTGAGGCTGACTCAGGCGCGACCGGCTGGACTTCAGAGTCACCTGGCCCGGATAACGCTGTGCGGGGAGCGAACAGAGACACAATGATGCGGTGACACGTCGTCCCTCGGGTGACAGGCTGTTCCAGCTGAGCGTCACACTGTGGATGTTCTCACCTGTTTGAGGCTGCGGAGTCGCTCCAGGGTCCTCTGCCTCTCCTGACTCACTCTGGCATTTTGTTTGGCTTCGTCATCCTCTTCGGCTTCTCCTCCCTTTACAGGAACAAAACAAAAGTAGATTTGCTGTAGTAGCTTGATTGTTTTAAAGGACACACATTATGTTCTTTCCGGTTTTGTACAGGTTATACACGGTAAATGGCGACGTTACGGAAGTGTGTAGGGCGCGCCAAGCGGCCAGTCTGGCACGCGCCCAAACAGAGCCAGGTAAAGCGAGAGCAGAGGGCCAGCACTCCCAACATGTGCCGGAAGCGGTTGACCAATCACAACAGAGTGGGCCAGCTGGCCAATCAGAGCCGACGGAGGGGCCTTAAAGAGACAGGAGCTAAAACCACGTGTTTCAGAGTGAAGCTGAAAAAAAGGAGCTGCAGGGATGAACAGTATGAGGAAACATACTGTCCATTTAATATAATTATGAGCATAATATGTCTCCTTTAATTATGAGAATATTAACAGAAGTTGATTGATTGATGTGTTTAAGGGTGCTTCCACACCCAAACTGTTCGGTTTAGGAAAAGACTAAATCTGGTCTTTGTCTGTTCTGTGCGATTTGATGAGGCCGGTGTTAAAGCTGTCGGCGTGGACGAAAACACCAGGAAAAGATCTTTAGATGCATGCAAATAATTTGGTCTAACACCTGTGCGTCAGTACATGTGCGTGGAGATGTGCTCGTGTCCTACTCCATGCATGTTGTTTCTCATCAAACACAAATTAACAGTCCCCCTGTAATGACCCTCCCCCCTTTTCCATTGCCGTTTATGATATACAGGGTCTTGTTGCAGTCAAAATTATTAATGCTCACGATAAATTCTTTCTTCATGAGCTGCTCAGAGATTATAAATGAACACCACAGCAAAATGCAGCGTGATTTTCTGGCAGTCTCTGGAATATGTTTTCCCCACGAGGGACCATGAAGTGCTGATGATGTAGGATGACAAACCAGAACTGTCCAATCAAATAGTCTCCTATCGCCTCTGATAGCCAAAATGAAGCAACGCTGCAATTTGTTCCTGAAGAGTAAATGAAGAGAAAAAGATTGTAGTGACCTCTCTTGATGGATATGGATCTTTTTTTGGTCGACTTTTCCTCTGGCAGCTGGACAAGGCGCTTTTATATAACAACGACCACACATGGATCCTAGTCCACGTCCCATTCATACCCACTGCCATAAACGTGTGCACCTCAAGACAGCAAGTGATGGCTCGACTCTAAATAGAATTACGGCCGGGCGATGGTATCCTTCAAACCCCCAAACTAAAGACACCATAATTGTCTTTAACCCTCCGGCACAAAGTGCCACTTAATTTAACAGTGCAGTAAATATGTCGATTATTAATTATTATATTAATTATTATTAATATGTAGATGTAGCCATGATGAATCTTACCTGATGCAGGGCCGGAAGAGAACTGCAGTCAGCAAGGCTACCGTGGCGCTGCTGTATCTTCTGGTTGTGATTGACAATACAGATTTCCTACGAAAGAAATAACATATTAATGATGAAATAAAATAAAGGAACTGCTGCCTTTTCCCCGGAGATATCTCCGCTAAGAGAACATAACTGTGGTCAGTGCTTGCCTTCTTGTTTTTGAGGTAGACTTTCTTGGCGGTGATGCGACCTCGACGGGCCTCGAGCTGCCGCGTCCTCTGCTGCAGGACGCAGAGTTCCTCGTCCCTGAGGGGGGATGGCGGCGTTGCGGGATCTTCTTCTCCCTTCATGGCATCAGGGCTCTCAAAGGCGTCGTAGTACACGACCTCATCCTGTCGCTCTGGTGCACACACGAGAACAGGTTCGTCAAAAACGCTGCGGCGACCAGGTGCTTCTTTCGAAAGGCTGGTCACGTCACCTGCGAGTGATACCTGATTATCTACAGGAAAATTGAATGGCCACTACTTTAGTCGTTGATGAACCATTTCACTTGTTTTTTTGTTTGGTCTCACAAAACGTGGAATATTTCCTGCTTCCCTTTGTCACTCGACGTGATTGCAGCAAACTGAAACACCATCACAATTGTCCTGGATAAAACTGAAAATGGTGTTTTGTCACAGATTTAAAAAACAGTGGTTGATCAAAAAAAAAAATTGTCAGATTAAAGGATAAAGACAATAATCATCATTTTCAGTAGATCTTGTTTATAAAACTGAACCCAATACAACATCTGATAAACGTTTTTACACGGATACAAAGAAAAGATCTATTTTTCAAGTTCCTGTTATTTACCAGCCCAGTATGTTACGTTATATACTAATATCAACACATCTGCAATAAGCTAAAAATGAGCTGTTGATATCATGTTATAACCCACTGTGTCTGTCAGGCTCTACACTGTCCCCACGCAGACAGAGAGCCTTCGCACTGATCTCCAGCCGGCTGAGGTGAAAGAACAAACAGGACCTCACCTGTCATCTGCCTGCGCAGACTCTGCAGCTGAGAGGTGAGCAGCAGCTCCTCGCAGCGCAGCACCTCGGCCTGGATGTCATACAGCTGCAGCTGTAGCTCGTAGTACAGCGCCTCCAGATGGTCCAGACGCAGCATGGCATCCTCCCCGCCCTGCAGACTCTGCATCTAGATCCCAACAAATTTCCCCGGGGCCAAAGGGACGCATACTTTAGATCGAGCCGATTTTCCAAAGTGCCTTGTAGCGCTTAACCGCATTTGTTTTTAACATACGTGGATATTGGACCCACGGCCGTTCACTTGTTCTGTCTAAATGCTGAGCTACGACATTCTAATTTAGGAAAAGGTCAATTGCAGCTTGTGAGTATTTCCACATGTAAAGAAAATGCTTGACCCCAGTCAAGTCATTCCCAATGACTCATTTCCACTGTTGCAGACCAGGATGTTATGGACTCCATCACAGGATGTCTGAGCTGTGAGGTCATTTTCCCTTTAGCAATCGACTTTTCCATATTCAAATGTTCCCGTCTCTCACTCATGTCATGTGTGGCTTTTGATAAACTCACTCAGCATCACAGGCTTTTTAAAAACACACTACGATAAACTTCACGATCCGACAAACGTGCGCGCACACACACGCGCACACACACACACACACACACACACACGCACACACACACGCTACCTCCTCCTTCAGGCCGTGTTTCCTCTGTTCCAGGCAGATTTCTTTGGCCCTCATCAGCTGCAGGGTTTCTCTGGACACGGCGTACTGCAGACGCTCCATGCGATCGACTGCTGCTGCCCACGCCGACTTGCCAAACTTCCTCTGGTCCGCACGCATACGCTCATACAGAGCTGCAACAATGAGTCGTTCAGTCAATTATGGATCAACGGAAAATTAATTGGCAACTGTTTTTGCTAAAACTTCGTTGTTTTCTTGCTTTTCTCTCTACATCATTGTGAACTTCACATTTTTTCAGTCAGACACAATGAGAAATTTGAAGACATCACCTTGGACTCTAGTAAACTAGACTTTCTGATGATTTGCATAATCATTCATTCTTAGCCGCAGCCCTAAAATGGGCACTACAGCAGTGTTTGACCATAGTGCTTTGACCCAGAACGTAGTTAAGTGAATCCTAGCCCATGCCTAAACAGCAATCAGTAGTTTCTTTTGCATAGCTGAGATGGTTTTGGGATTAAAATTCTTTTGGAGCAGGGTGGGAGAATTTACAGAAATCACTCTGGCATGTGAGCGGTCAGAGATGAGGATCCGATACGGCGGAAATGTTAGTTTAAAAAAGTTTCCTTTCCTGTGTTTACCTTTCTGGGCTCGAGCAGTGGTTTCAAAGAACCTCACAGTCAGGTCCTGTATGGAGAGCACGGCAGCGTGAGCCTTCTTCTGCCACTCCTCATCCTCCTTCCTCAGGCCCTCCACGCGACGAGGACCCAGCCGCTGCGTCTCCAGAGAGATCTGCCGATGTTAAACCCGGTCAATTATACAGTATCAGTAAATACTGAGTTCAGTCAGACACTGTGGGATCGCCCTCATGAAAAAAAATAAAAAAATCGAGACAACTGTGCTCCAGTATTATACTAAGCATATACTATACTCCGTATGTTGTCCGACATTATAAAAGTTCATATTCATGGATTTTGTCACTCTTATAATTCTTCTTCTTCGATGGCAGACCATCGTAGCCTCCGTTTTTGGGGATGCAAACGGTGAGTATAGTGTTAGTATGGATTCAGTAAGTAAGTAAGTAAAATGTATTTATATAGCGCTTTTCACAGACATAAGTCACAAAGTGCTTTACAAAGGTATAAACAATAAACCGAGCAAACACAGAGAAGAAGAAACAATGCATCAAGAAACAAAAGAAAAACAAAAACAAAAATATAAAACAAAAGTCAACAGTGCATAGTTTAAAACCATTTGGTTTGCCAAATGCTTTCAGGTCAACAAAATGCCTGAGTAAACAGCAACGTCTTCAGTTGGTTTTTAAAGGCGTCCACGGAGACAGCAGTGGGTTCGCTGCGTGCCCCGTCTCGAGCCCTGTTTCTTATAGTCTGTATTTATTCATTTTTTGGAAAACTGGCACCATTAAAAGTATGTGTGAATAACTATAAGAGGCTTCTGTTTGCAGTGTGCCAATGGAAGTACCAAAAACTATCCCTGTATTACTGAAGAAAAAAACATGAGGATTCACAGCCAAGTTTTGGAACTCTAAACATTTATTTCTAAGCAGATTTATGGATGGTAATTTGCAATGATAGTGCTGATATCCTTAGTGTCACACCGAATCTTAAGATTCTACACCGTCAAAATATGTTAACAGTTGGAATTTTAAAATGATTTATTTACATAATAATATTGACTTAATATACATCTAGCTATTTGTACTTGGATATCATCTATGGTCTGAAAAATCTACAGAGAATAAGTAAATTTGAGTCTGGAAAAAGTCTGGAGTTTTGAAATAGAACATGTGTAGGAACTCTGACTTGTATTACAAAGGTTTGGGTAAATTACATAGGGAAATGTGGAAAAAAAATAAATTCACCATGTGAAGCAAAGTGAGCCTTTCTGTTAATGTTAACAGAAAAGTTAAACACTGTCTGAGGCATGTACACAATATTTAGTTTTTTTTGGTTGAGTGGCAGCCGGTGGCTAAGGAAACAGTGTACCAAGAGAGGACAGAATAGATTCCTGTGAATATATGCAAATTCTGAATGTGAATGTCCTGCGTCAGGCAGGAAAGTGAAACTGAGAAGAGGCCAACTAATACAACAGGACAGTGATCCAAAACAGACCTCGACCTCTGCCATTGAACCATTTCAAGATGCACCAGCTGAAGCTTTTGGAACGGCCCCCTCCGTCTCCTGCCCTGAACATCACTGGAAATCTGCGGGGTGGATCTTAAACATGCAGTGTGTGCAGGACAAACTAAACATATCTCAAGGGGCTTGAAGTGAGCTGCAGCAAGGTTGTTTGCAAGCTGTGATTTCTGCCAAAAGGGGGGGGGGGTTACTAAGTACTGACTTGGTAGGGTGCCCAAAAGTGCACGTACCGCAAGCACCGTTTAATTTCTTGAAATAAAAAGTAACAGTACATTAACAATTGAATAAAGGCTCTTTTATAAATGTATGTTTGCTGCAGGAATTCCATTTGTGTATTTTCAACTAAAGAAAATCTACAAAGAGTCAGTTGCCCTGCAGTACCAGCGGGTTACAGCAGATGGTGCTGTACAGTGAGTCATGACCAGAAGCATGCCTGAGCGTGTTTATGTTCAGAGTGACACTAACCCAGTGTCCTACTGGGCTGCTCTGATAGAAAAAAAACACAGTGCCACGTGGAGTCCCGTCCTGGGAGTTCACTGAGAAATACGACCCCCAGGAACAGACTGTACACAGCTAAACTCTGGGCCTCGTGCACGTGCAGTCGTACATTAATACGTCAATGTTCAACAGATGGGAGTCGGTGCCCTAAAACAAACAAGGCCGCGGTGATCGCCGAAAAAATCTCAAAGGCCTTGATTTTATGTTAGCCGGCATACCCACTGCTTAGTACCGCGAGTGTGTCTGCACGTGAGGCACAAGAACAGGGAGTGGTTTATTTATTTTATTATTATAATTATTTTTTTTGGGGGGGGGGGGAGACCGTGAGCGAGTGGGGGAGGAGAGATTACGTCAGAGACCAGAAAAACAGAAAAATAACTTCAGGAATGAGAGAAGCCGATGGAGAGAATGTTGGAGCAGACATTTAACTTGGGTCCCTTTGAGCCATGATCTCACCGTTGTACAGTAACGTACAGCGAGAAGAGAGCTGTGAGCACATAGCACGCGTGAACGCATCGGACAAGAGTTCCACCAGCGCAACAAGTGGACGAGTCACTTAGATTTCGCAGCTCGATCACACCTTGTGACATGTCACACGCTCTGTCACCAGTGGCATTTGAAACATCCGTTGTATAACCAGGGTTGGGTAGTAACAGATTCCATTATTTCGGGATTACGTCATCGCGCTGACAACAAAAAATACAAGCAACTACGATCAGTGAAGATTACATTTTTAAATGTTCATGTTTGTCTGACGTACAGTCAGCGTTTCTGAGATAGATGCTTCGCCCTGTGGTGGGGGGAAAAAAGATTGATGTTGTCTCAAAAATATCCTTCCATTCCTGACATGGTGCCAACACTTTGACTTCAGAAATGCGCAACGCAAGAAAGTTCGATGCCATTGTAACGTCGCATCACATGCCTCTAGCTGACGCTTTGGTCCAAAGCGACTTACAATAAGTGCATTCAAACCATGAAGATGTCACCCAAAAAGTGCAACACTCATGCGAGATTGCGAGTACATACATATTTTTCACCATTTATGCCCATGCCGTCTTCCAGAGTGATATGGCTGCTCATTTCCTTTGCATTGAAAATGACATGATGAAAAAATGTTTTGTACATTACTGCTCACAAAATAATATATGCAATTCAGCACCCGACCACAGTTCAACATATTCTGACCGGACCGTGGGCACAACTTTGCATGTTGTTGATGTTTGCTGTGTCCCTGCTGACATTCGTGACTAATCAAACTGAAGCCAAACGTCTATGAATCATTTTGATTCTAAAAATAGTCGGTTACACTGGTTTCATGCAAAGCAGAAAGCATCTACGCGCACTGCTGACAAGATACATCTTCTGTCCCCCCCCCCCCAAAAAAATGATCAGTTCAGCTTGTTGAAACGTGGCACTTTACGCTTCAATACATTACATACTGTCTGGAAGCACAGGGAAATACATGCAAGTGTCCTATTAACCTATGCAGCTTAAATGCAGGACAGGGGGAGCGTGTGTGAGTCGAAACATCACTTTCATACACCAGGCGCGAGGATACATGCGGGGGGACAAGGCGGCGTCAAACATCTTCTCGGATCTGTCACTTTCCCTCTCGGCTGGGGCCTCCTGGTGTCACCTGGTTACCTGACCTGATCCCCTGATTAACAAACTGCTCGTACTGCGTGCAGTGTAAACAGCACTCAGTCATCACTGCTCGTAATGGAACAGTGTGAGACAGACGGGGGAGAGAAAAATGTTACCGAGAACACTAAATGTTCCTAATGTTGATTTTGACGCATCGCAACAGTTTGGGGTTTTACCTGACACACAGTGTGCAGTGTGAGATCCCGGTGTTTCATTAAGGTTTGGGTGTCTTTGAAATAGAAGTAAACATAATTATGCTTAGCATCTGTTTCCAGGTTATCCACCGGCTTGTTTATTCACTGCCCTTCCTGAGGCAGCGCGGAAGAAGTCCCCGAATGACTTTAACACCTCAGCTTCACAGCTGCTGGTGACAAAACACAGACGTGACAGACTCCCTGAAAATAGAAGTGACGCAAGTTCCCGTGGTAAAGTGCCGGGATTACAGCATGGACACTGTCATGACGGCCCTTATCTCATTTGGTTAAAATAGCCGGTAAAAGCCTTTTTGTGAGTAGCACAGTGTTAGATACTAGACCGTCTTAATCGGTACTAGTTCCACAAGTCCCCTGGGTTACAGACTGAAATGATGGCAAGCAAGTTTTAAAACATTCCCTATATGTTCTTCATGTCAACAAAACAATAAGTTGATGCGTGAAGCTTGTGCCATAGAGCTCTATTGTTGTTCAAAAACTATTAACACTGGGGGACATGGGCACTGCACCTTTTTCTGAGTCTGAAAATACAACTTCCCGCAGCCGGAAACACTCACTAATGTGTATTAATCCCCTGCTGAAAGTAGTCCCACACAAGTGCAATATTTCCTCTGTTTGAGGAGAGGATTTTGCCTTTTTTTAAATGAAACCATATAACCGTAATCCATTTCCTAACATTTACACCTTCAGTAGTAGGAATCAGTGGTCTCGTGGCTGATAGAAAAGGCCAATCTTATACTTGTATAAGAGTTTAATATACAAGGCCTCACTCAAAGGTCAACAGGACTACTACTGTAATATCAATGACTTAATTTGATTATGAGGCTATGTGATATTTCAAAATCGGTGTTAAATACACAGCAGGGGTCAAAACGACGAAACAGGATTTGTGGTTATCGAGGTGAATTCAGGTTTAACCATCAAAACCTGTCTACAGCTCAACTGCTGACCAATCAGATCACTGGACAACCAGTCATCATTCCTACAGGAGCCTGACGGGGACAAGATAGTTGTGACAATTTTTTTTTTTTTAAAAGCTAGAGGTATTTTTATTTTGTTCCAGACTTTCCACAGAACTTCTTACAGAGGGAGAGTTCATCAAATTGAATTCATTTTAAATAACTGTTATCACTTCATTTTAACCGATTATTAGATTCCTGAGAATCTGTGATGATAATTGGAAAAGAAAACTAAACCAGCTGATGTATTTTGTTAGTAAAATGATCCACACGTTTTTTTTAATATTTCCCGTAATTATAAAAGAACATCTCAGTCAGACTGAGCACATCCGACACAAACTACTTCACGTTCACAGGTTTTGTATATCAGACAAAAAGCAAAAATACTAGTACTACAAGTTTATTTATAGTCTGACATTAATAAATACTTATTAAAAAAAATCTCATGTGATCATGTTGTTAACATTTCACCTTGTTTAATGTCACTTTTGTCTGTAGCTGTGACCAAATTCACCTGCATGTATCATCATTTTCACTCATATGATATTCAAATACTTCACTTCATGATTCGGACAACGTTGCTGCCTCTTCACCATGAACACACTCGTAGCTTGGTATGAAAAACCAGAGTTAACAGTCCACAACCAGCTTCATTGTGCAGGTTATCCGGACAGAAGATGTAAGGCTCAGTGACGCCAGATAACAGAAAGATACCCTGGTTATGTCTAACTAGCTCACATGATCACCATGGCAACTGTTGCCATGCAGTAATACAGTCGATTTGAAACAGTAACTGGAGCTCACAGTGTTACCAAACTAACTCACACGGGGAAACCACATTTTTAATTCATGTCTGCACTCTGACCTCCCAGGCAACAGGACACCCACGCTGCGCCGCTTCGACATGTAATAGGGCTGTCCCACAATGCACCATTCACCAAACTACTTGACACCCGTTGTTATGGATTCATTCAGATGCTCATTCATTCATCTGTCCATCTGCTGTGTCATTCACTGATTCCGTTCAACTGAGATGTGTACAACTGAGTCAAGCGGGGAGCTGTATCTCTGCAGACAGATCCGGCTGCAGAGAACGACATGAAGAACTTTTCAGCGGATCCCATTGTTCCGTTGTAATGATGTGCGGCTTTTCTATGTTTTACAACAGTGTAGATTGAATATCTTTAGATTCTGAACTGCTGGTCCAAAAAAAAAAAAGTTATTCTTAGTTAGTCGTCATCTTAAACTCACTCAATTTCACTTTTTTTTTTCTACTTTTCTCTGTTTTACGTTATAATGAGCTGAATATCTTTAGTTTCCAGAGACATCAGGCAATTTGGGGACATCACATTGAGCTTGAGGGAAATGGTGATGATCCCCATGGGGGGAAGTTTGGGTATTACAGCAGCTCAAAGACAGAACGAGTACAGGTTAAATAAGAATAGAATAGAAAAAACATTGAAAAAAATCAAATAGAACCATAATCAAACAATTATATACAGAACACAAATTTACAGAAGTAGCATTGCACTACATAGTTACATTCTTGAACAAGTACTGCATTCATTTATTAATTCGTTTTATTTTTTAATTTGGCAATAACTCCTAAGGTGTCGTTGTCAAACCCTTAAGAAATGTAACTTGAGACTTGATATTTTTCAGTTTAACTAGAACTTCAATTAAGGAAATAAACGTCAATGTTTTTTTGTAAAATTTACATCCTGTCTGCTTTGTTTGTGTTGTAAAATAAACGTTTTCATATCAGCAAAGATAAGGGCAGATGCCGATTTCTATCAGCCAGCCAAAAAATAAAATCTGCCGGGCTCTGGTCCTGATATAGATAATAATAGAGATGTTTTGCTGTATAACATTCCCTCCACTGTTCGCTGCCTCAAAGCGACACAACTGAGCCTCAACTCCAGTTCATTTGCAGCTCGGCTCGCCGTGCCGGCTTCACAGGTGACACGTGCATTCACAGAAAACGTCTGAAAAGGCTGTAACTCTAGCAAGCAACCGATACTCCCTCCTGCTCCCATCTCTACCTTTGTGACAGGATGCAAACCGAATGTAAATTACAGTATCGCGTGTCCCACATCCCGACGCACTCTCCTTCCCCTTTCTTCACGAGAGGAGAGAGAATCTCCCCCATGATTCCCTGACTCATCAGTTTGGGAGCAGCAAACCGCCTCTGCTGGCATCAAGGGTCCATTTGCATACAGCTTTGTTTTCCAGCCGTTGAATCGCCCTGAGGGGAGCAGGTGGCCGAGCTCGAAAAAAAACTATGGCGTCGTACAGAGTTGAGATTCTCAGGAAGAGCCATGAAGCATGTGACCTGGAGCAACAGTGTGACTCACTAATGTGTTTTGAACCGTTTATGTAAACCAACTGAGCCCTATGGCACAGAGGAACCAGGTATATCAAGCTTTGGAAACAACTGATTTTTTTTCTTTTTTCTCCATCTTTTCATGGGATTCGTACACAATCATGGAAAAAAGAATCAAGATCACCGGACTTAACCAAAGGGATTCAGTGACATTTCTAAACTTAGATAAGCTCCCGCCCAAGAACCCGAATTCCATCATAATACACAGTCATAAACACACCCACACAGTCAGTTGTGCTGGTCGCTGACACAACGCTGGGTGAGCATGCTGCGAAAGGAATGTGGCTCGGAGAGGGGAAAGTGCTCGCGAGGGTGGAAGACTGAGAGAGAAGGAAAGACAGAGGCCGAGAGGGAGAGGGAGAGGGAGAGAGACGGCGTGTGTCCAGCCCTCAACAACAATCGCTGCACAGTCCAGTCCAACTCGGGCTAACAAGCCACAGACTCTGGCCACAGTCGGTGTCGATAATCGCGCTACATCCTCATCACGTCGTCCAACGTGAACACGCAGACACGAAACACATGTTTTTAGATTCAGTGTTCCAGGACTATCGCAACCTCTAGTGTCCGTTGCAAATAAATGTCCATAAATCTGCTACGAACTTAATCACATTTTTCTTCTGGGTGTTATCAATATAGTGATTGCTGTCTGTAGATCCTATCTGTACACTGCAAACACAAACAGCTTGGAGCAAATTTGGCATATTTTGTTGCTGCCAATTTTCCAAAATGGAAACAAAATATACTGCAGGAAAAAAAACAAGCTTATTCTTCTATCGTTGTATTCATTACCTCTGGTATAACTAGGGTCATTTTTAAATTATTTTTTGGAAATAAATAGCTTTAACTGGGGAAAAAAATTTAGGATTAGCGTTAGGGGTTAGGATTTTGGCAGTAATATATGGTAAAATATATTACTTTTTTCTGTGAAATGTTAAGTCCTGTTGCTTAGTTAAGAGCAACGCAAAGAGCTGTTATTTTACACAACTTGAACTATATATATATATATATACAGTATCTACGATGTCTAGGTAACATATAAATGATGCCTACTTAATTAATTCATTCTGGGTTTGTTGCTGTAGTCTGGGTTCGTTGCTCGGTTCATTTCATGCAGAAAATATTCATCCATTCACCTACAGCATTTTCTATATCATCCAATGCATTTGTTTAGAAATTACCTAAAGTGGTACAGTATGTCTCTCCTTCCTGATGCTGTTGAACAAGTGAATAACAAGCGAGTTGGACTGCGACCTATTGAACCGAGCTCTACGAGGTGTGGGAGACAGTAGAGATTAGCGGGCAGATTTACTTCCCTTTCCAAGGCTCTAATGAAGAAAGACAACAAAGCTGGAGATGGAGAAAGAGTGTGGAAAACAGAAGAGTGTGCTGAGGCTGCAGAATTACTGAGTGGTTTAGTGGCTGCTGTAATAATACTTATGCTGGTTGTTAAGCCGCTCGGGGCCGGGGGGCGGGGGGAGCCTCTCTGGCTGATCCTCTGCCCTCCGCAGCCCCCAGATGCAAAGCTTAGAGGGCAGCACAGATCGGCTGTGCCACCATCAGCACCACACGTAGCCTCGGCATCTAATGCCAATGTCATTACAGTGGACTTAGAAGGGGCAGGCTCGATGGGGCACTTCATCGTGCAGCGGCTCAGAGCTCATTTCACCAAACCTTGGCTTTTAGAAACCACAAAGGACTGCACTGTAAAACTCTGCAGTGGGGAGGCAGCCTGGCACAAGTCAAAGTGTGTTCCAGGATAAACCAGTAACCCGGCTACGGCGAGGTCTAAACCGACTTAAATCAAGCCCCAAAACAGATGGTACTTGTATCTCTCTCCCCCTCTCTCTGTGTGTGTGTGTGTGTGTGTGTGTGTGTGTCAGTGTGTATGTGTGTGTGTGTGTGTGTGCGTGTGTTACCTTAATCTGCTGTCTGCGCAACATTGCCAGTTCCCTCATGTCCCTGAACGGCTGAAGCAGGTAGTGGTACAGCTGAGTGGTCGCCTCCAGCAGCTCTCCGTACGCCTCGTCCTCCTCGGGGTAGACCTGCAGCAGCTCCACCATGCTGTCCAGGGCTTTGTGCTTGTCCAACACCTGGGAAAAAACAAAGAGACAAAGTTGGTCACAGACAAAGATCCACTTCCAAGCACGACAGGGCTGGTGTTGTTTTTACATTTTTCGAAATAAATGAGGGCTCCGTATTTTTTTTTAGATCAATCAATTCATAAAAAACAAAATTTAAATGCCCAGCACAACTTCGCAGAGCCAAAGGTGACTACTTATAGTGTCTAAGCCCGCAAGATATTCAGTTTACAAGGATGCATGACAAATTCAGGCAGCAAATCTGCAAATATTTGGCACTGTTTCACCATTTATGTTTGAAAAATGACTGAAACGATTAATCAACTGTCAAAATAGTTGCCGATCACTTCTCTGACGAATGACTAATCAATTAATAAGCTTATCATTTCAGCTCTAGCTGTTCAGCCTGTATCTCAGTACACCGAGCCTGGGATTCACATTGAAGAATGTAATCTTTAAAAACAAAAATGGTTCAAATTCACTGGTTTCTATCTTCTCTGCTGCTATTTGATAGGTTTCTGAAACGTCTACGTAAACAGAACACGATTCGGAAGAAGGAGGCATCACGTTGAGCTCCACGAGATTACAAAGATTTTCATTCATTTACTTTTATCTATTCATTTATTAATTTATTTTTAAATTGCATGACAGTTAATTGAGAAAATAATCAGATTACTTTTTTTTGTGCAAATAACTGTTGGCTGCAGCCCTAGTTTTTAAACACCTCTCCTACAGGAGTAAACATTGCACGTGGCGGTGACTATTTTCAGCTGTATATTTAGTGGCCCAGTGAGTTTTAAGAGCACCAGGATGATGTATGAAGTGGGACCAACTCAAAATAAAGTTCAGTGCCCATTGTGATGTACTTTTAAACAACAACAATGGAGGTAAATGGCTGCACAGGCAATACATCCTATTAGCAAGTATTGCCTGTGTAGCCATGGTCGTTTTATTGAAGAAAAAAATATGACCAGACAAAACTATTAAATACATCCAACTGACCAGCTGACCAACTTTAGACAAATACCAGAAATTATTGTCAGGTACAAGACAAAAACAAGGCAAAGGGTGTGATTACAAGCATTACAACGTTTGCTGGTAAAACATGACTCTTGTCTGATTCTGACTAATTCACAATTACGATGAGTCCCAAACAAAAGCTCTTTCAAATCTCAAGGAAAAAAGGAACAAGAGCAAAGAGTGTGAGAGTGCAGGCCCGCTGGTGTGTGTGGTCAGTAGTGATACCATAAAATACGTTGTTTGAGTGTAGCACAATGAGAATACACTGGCCCCCAACTATTTCTGATTCATACCGAATGTCCAGCGATCCACAGACTGTGTATTGTTCCCGAGATAAATGCTATCAAAACATCTATTGTACACACAAACACAATCCATCTCCCAGCTCTCAGAAACCCCTGGTACCAACGTATACCACACAATACACCTCCTTCACTTCTGCGCCATGTAATATTTAAATGTAATGTAACCACCACCCCATCTTCGTCCAAAGTGCTGAATAAAGTGCTCTCCTCTCTATAGATATGAATAGACACTCTTATATTAACTGCAGGCTGCTTTTCCAAAGCCCTCCATGCTGGGGACCGGGGTAGACACAGCACGATTCAGCTCGAACACTGCTCCTACTGTTTACCTTGGGCCCGCGTCTCCCTGGTTACCACTGACCGGCCCGACACAGACTCCCAGCCCCTGCGGTCGCTGCCAGCCAGGAAAACCCCTGGGCCAAATGAGCAGACTCCCGCATGGGCACCGGCGAGCAAAAGCTCTGCTGTTTATGTGCCATATTAACTTGGATTCAAACTAGCTCTTAAGATATTATTAGAATAAATCACTGACGCCGATCTGGCATTACGACTTCCTGACAGATTTTTTTTGTGAGGCATATCATTCTCATTTTCTACTATAATTGTATTTACATAGTCAAATCTATTTGTCGATGAGAGCCAGAAGGCCTGCGACTGCTTAGTGTGCGCGAGCTGCTGATCCAGCAGGATTACATGTCTTAATTAGAGCCAAAACTATTCGTCGATTGATCGACAGCAAAAAAATTGCCAAACATTCCAAAGTCCCAGCTTCCCCGTGTGGAGGATTTCTGCCTTTCTTTGTCCTAAGCGATTGGAAACTATTATAGAAATTTCTGTAGAAATGTTTACGATCCTGAACTGCTGGTAGGACAGAGTAGTTTCAATAACTAATTTTGGATATTGTGATCAGTATTTTTTTTTTTATATTCTTGCATTAGAGTGATCAGAGTAATCAATCATGAGTGTCTGCAGGCTTAGTGTCATGGAAGGTCAAGTTTAAGTTTATTCAACAACGTTATTCATTGATTTTCATAGAAATTAGATGTGTCATCATATATACCGTCACAAAATTCTATCTCAAAATAATGGTTTTCCAAGCAAACTGTGATTAACATTGATCAATGAGTTGATTAATCAATCAGCATCTCTTTTTTTTGGCATTTTTGATAATTCATGGATTCATTTAGAATTGAGTCACAGGATGAATCAAAAATAAAAGGAATTTAATTGGCACCCCAAACATAGATTTTATATACGTCATATTTTATTTATTGTATAATATTTGTATTATTTGTTGTCTGTGGCAGTTGCTTCTATTTGCATTTCATTTAGGGCAAGCAGTAAATAGATTCATTTGTGTGCTTAATCTTAAATTCACATCTTTGAAATGTTGTTGCTGATAAATAAGCTACATTTTTCCAAACAGAACTACTGACGAAAACAGGGTAAAAAAAGAAAAGAAAAAACAGCTGGGGTGGGTAGAACATTATACTGCATGTCCTTTTTTTCCTCTTACTTTTCCAACTTATTTGAAAGATGTCACCAAAAAAAAAAAATATGTTCATGTGCTAAATTTAGCTGTTGAGCCTACTGATGGCACTCCAGTGTGCAATGAGGAAGTAATTACAGGATGTTGTGAGTGATTTGAGCTACAGTGTAGCCGGTCCAGCCCTGTCATCACTACTGACTCTTCCAGTTTGTCGGTGGTAAATCCGCTCGGTCTTGCTGGAGAACTTTACCCTCTGCCTTTTAATTGAAATGTCTCACGGGAGGAACACGCCTCGACTGTGATCTGAGCAGACACTCTTGTCTTAAAGCTCTTTTGATACGACTGCTATTTGAGAGCCGTGATAAGCACAAGAAGTCCAAGCAGGAACGTCAGTTATCTTTTGCACAGAGATGTTCCGATACCATTTTCTCTTCCCGATACAGATTCCGCTAGCAGGACTTTGCGCATCTGCAGATACTGAATACCGTTCAGATACCGGTGCAATTCAAAAAAAACAAAAAACTTATATAAGAATGTCACAAAAGTCATAACTGACAAAGAACACACATTAATAAATCTAGGAATAGACAACAATTATTTCCTTTAAATAGCTGTTAAAGTGAAGCCAGAAATATAATAGTTTTTAATAGTACAGTAACAGTATCAAACTTCCAAACTAAATACATCTGAAGATAAATACTAATTATTTTAATTGTTAACCTGCAGCTCCGGTTTAGAAAAATAAAATACTTTTAGTCTGTATCTTTCACAGTAGCGGTATAAATCTGGTACAAGTCCCTGTTTTACTTGTGGGACTTTGCAGGGTGGAATATTGTCGCCCCAAAAACAGCAGTTGCGCTGTACTGTCGCTGGCAAGTGCTGTTCATAGAGCGGCAAAGAAGAAGGGACTTTCTGTAGTGAAGCGTCGGCCAGATTCAGCGAAAATGTCAAATATTTGGCAATATTTCACGCAGCAAAGTGCTGTTTCATGTGGGTGAAACAGTTGGAACTACACAACTGGAATGTCAATACCACCATACACTGATTCGCGCATTCGCCGATGTTGAAAGTAGAACTCAGAAAGTTGCTGTTCCGATACTGGTATCGGAACAGCAACTTTCAAACCTTGAGATGTGCCTTTAAAACAAGCTTATCAATATTATTATTTACTTCCATCTGTGAGGGGGTCATAATGCTTTGGCTCATTAGTGTAACCCTTTTTACTGGTGCAGATCATGTATGGGTGTAAACCAGGAGTAATTGTAGCTGTAGACGGCAGGTAACATGCACCAACAAGATTATTACTTTCATTAAAAGATACCCTCAGGTGCTAGTTTATTACACTTCGCAAAAACTAGTGGGGCCAAATACAAACGTCCAGCAATAAATCCCAAACTTTATGAAGGTCATAATGGGTTTTTTTTTCTTGATACTGTTTTTCGAGAGGTATTGATTCAAGTGTATGATTACTTCAGAGGCTGCAGTTTGTTGTGCTGCTCAACTTAATTGCGTTATACACTGACGTGTCTGTTATAATTGATATAAATACCACTGTGCAATACAATTCAACAACACATCACACTGCAGCCTCCCAAATGAGAGCAATCAGAAATATGTGTGGAGTATTGCATTTGTCATCTTGAGGTCGGGAGACTTTTTTTTTTTACATTTTACAGACTGAAGGATTAAATTGAGAAAATTATTGGCAGATCAATCCAAACTGAAAATAAGTGGAGAAGGATTTGCAGCTTTTTACAAGCCTGGTTTACATTACCCTCAGCATCGTCATGTTTGGTGCCAAACACCGTAGTGTTCAACATCCAGCCTGTTTTAATCATGCTGTTAAACTTTATCCTGCCTGCGTTACGATTTAGTTCATGTTTCCTTCGTTTTCATCACAATTTATCATTCAACAATAAAGAGCAAAGCAAAGCCACTGACAAGTAGCTTGCGACGTGTCAGGTTCACAGTAGCGGAGCTGTTTTTGTGTGACGACTGACCACAGATAAGGGGGGGGGGGGGTTTGTTCTGTGGTCAATGATTGACAGATGGATGCCCAACATGTGATCGGTGTGTTTTCCACACAGTCTGTCCTCCTGCATGTTTGGTCCCGGTCATCCACCACACATCAGACAGTCAGGAGGCCGAGGCTGCATCTTGTGAAAAGTTGTGGTAAGGGCACAACAGTGGTTCTCCACCTGCTCCACACACACACACACACACACACACACACACACACACACACACACACACACACACACACACACACACACACACACACACACACACACACACACACACACACACACACACACACCCCCCCCCCCCACCACCACCACCACAACAACAACCAGGTGTGTGTGTGTGTGTGTGTGTGTGTGTAACTGCCTGAAATACGTCAGATGAACCTGCACATCATAATTTGATAAGCGTAAAACCAGTTTTGCTTGATGCAAATTAAGTTTGTGTGGCCTGACTAATCATTGCAGCCCAACAGTACATTACATTACTTCAAGAGGTCAAACATTTGTGTTTTACCTTCCCATCTCAACATCCCAATAAATCTGAACTATGGCCTCCTATCTACTGGGAGCAGGTCCGCACTCTTGCTTCTTATAATAGCCACCGTCAAGGGTTATCAAGAATGGACTTGTTGACCAGGAAAATGGAAGCACGTGCGTCCACACCATAGTACGGCGGTGTTTATTCAACTCAATGGTAACGAGTTTGGGGCTGTAGCCGTTAGTGGCTGAGCTGGGTCGCATTGTAATACAAGAGTTTCCAATTGTGTGTTCCATGTATGTAAATGGCACAAAATATTAAAAACACATTTCATAAACAACAAGAAAAGGTATGGAGATGGTTTTGCAACAAGTTTTTCACAACCCAGTACAACATTGTCTTCAGATCGCTTTCTTTTTTGGTCAAAAACCGAAAGATATTCAATGTCCAATAATATAAAAACAAACACAAAAACCCATTGGGAAAACTGGAAAATGTGGCTTTTTTTTCTCCTTTTCTTTAAACAACTGAATAATTAATCCATTATTTTTTTTTAAATAGCTGACATCGATAAACAATTCATTTGATAAAGTTACTGATCATATCAGTCATGGAATATTCTCCTCTCCTGTGTGAGAGGCTGTTCGAGGTCATCTTATCTCTGACAGATCAGGTCCCCGTCTCTGGATTAAAGTCTACACATCCTGATTCCAACGAGCCATTCTAATGACGACATGATTTTGAGAGTTAAATACGCCACGCTGACCGGGAACAGGTTTATGGGACATCTTGCACTGACACTTTTTGATCTTTGTACCAACCAGGAATCCCCTCAATCTGTAATAAATACGTCTGTTCAAGACATCTACAGTCTTCCTGATTCAACTGCATCAATTTTTCCATCACAGTATCCGCTCTACTACCGCCTTTCAATCGGGCCACTTCCAGTGCCACCGTGCCGCCCTCAAATGCAGACAGACACATGACTTGGCTTCCTTTGCCATTGTTGTTCTGACACATTTTCCACAGAAAATCCAGGAAACAAAACAAGCTCCAACAGTTGGTACACTCGATTCAGGCCAAATCCATGTGTGTCTTTGATCAAACTGAGTGCAACAAAAAGCGTTGAGGGAAGGCACCTCCCTCAAAGATGCTCATGCAAAAAAAGAGCTTTGTTACAGTACATATACTCCAAAGCGGTGGTGGACAGCAACGAAGTACATTTGCACTGTACTTAAGTACAGTTTTTGAGTATTTGTACTTTACTTGCGCATTGTTTTTGGGGGAAACTGTTTTTTCCCCCCAAAAAGAAAACTTTTTTCTTTGAGTCCACTACATTTGAAAGTCAAATATTGTACTTTTGACTCCACTATGTTTCTATGAAGGCCCTTGTTTCTTGTTACATTTGCGTTGAAGTCAGCGGATGAGGGTTCTTTTTTTTTCTACTTCACAAAATGCAAAACTACATAAACTGTGTTCATGCAGTTCTGTGTGTATCTTGATTTGTGTGAGTGGTGTTGCCGTATCTCTACCTCGCGCATGCGCTACTCAGACTGGGCAGCTGGTCGGTGGAGACACGTAGCGAGCTAGAGAGGTGACGTCATCAGCTTTGAATACTCAAGCACATTTTAAAGCACTCCTGTCCTTTAACTCAAGAAATAATTTGAGTCAGCCACATTAACTTTTATGGAGTGACATTTGACCGGGAGCATCTCTACTTTCACTCAAGTAATGGAGTTGTGTACTTTGTCCACCATCACCGCTCCCAGGTCACTTTTTATTTGATGCACCTACACAATCTAATGCAATCCAGCACAAATGCTCTGCCACAGTTTCTTCCTTCATAAGGGTTAGGGTTAATTCTTCACGTTTGTGGATGGAGTTGGCTAAACCGCCCCTGTTTAATGTACGCCAGTTCAACACCGCCACAAACTACAGCCTCAATAAGAAATATTAAGTTGAATAAACGCCAGGCTGAGCTGTTGTCTAGGATTGTATAATATTTATCCAGCGTACCTAATAAAGTGACCACTGAGTGTGTAAGTGAGACATTCCATCTTTTTAAAGCTATTTCTCTTCCTGGTTCTTTAACCTGCTGTTTGTTCTTTGCGTGTCAGCCCGTTGAACCAAACCACAGAGGAGGTGAAACACTTTGCCCGAGGCTCAGTTTCCTCGCCAGTGAGTTTGTATTTACTCAACAGTATCTGCACTTGCTGCAGTCGGATTTGTCAATCGCGTCCGCTACAACAACTGGGGAACATTTGACGCAATAGCTAAGGACATGATAATAAAAAAACTGTGGCCTCTCCCTGTTGAGCTAAATGTGTGTCTCCCGCACTGAAACAATGCCGGCAGCTGTGCCTACACGTCATTTCTCTAAACTCCACCTCCGATTGTTCTGCAGTGTTTCTACTCCCTTCACACGGCTCGGCCAACTGGAGTGTGATGTCTGGCCAGACCCGATCATATTACAGGCCTGTGAACTCGCAGCAACAGATGGTTTATCACAGAGGAGGGAGGGAGAGAGGGGGGGGGGGGACAAAGGAAGAGGAGGAGAATGAGCCCTCGACCGAGAGGCACAATTATGCTCTGAAAACTAAACACGCTGTATGGGACCAGTCTCAGGGTTTTCTGCTGTTTTCCTTTAGGTTACATTGCAAACTTCTTCAGACATATCAATACCCCAGATATGGTCATTAAACACCTGCCTCACGACCATGAAGGATCGTCATTGACAACCACTAGAACCCGCCTGGAAGTCTTTACCACGTGCTTCTAAATAACTAATCCTAATAATGTCACGAATTAATCACTAAAGTGGAACTTCAACTAATGACTCCCTTCATTATGGCTGAAGCTGCTGATTATTTCTCAACTAGCCAATAAATGGTTTAGTCTATAAAATATCAAAAACAGAGCCAAACAGTGCCATTTAAAAGTTTCTCTCATCCCAAGGTGACATCTTCCAGTGTCTTGTTTTGTCCAACCACCCATCCAAAACCCAAAGATATTAAGTTTTCTTTCATACATATATATATATATATGTATATAAACAGGGGAAAACGAAATCGTCATTTCTAAGATGCTACAAACGGAAAATATGTGACTTTTTGTGCTTACAACAACTATTGTTTGACTATCAGAATAGCTGCAGCATCATGTTCTGCCCATCGAACTGATCCATGTACAGTATCATCGCAGCTCCACCTGGACCCGGATGAATGCAATGAATGGACTGGGTGCATTAACCAATACAACAACAACAAAAATGACCATTCAAGGTCCACACGTGATTTTTGCACAGAGCCAGAGGTTTTTCGGGAGGACGGTGCTGGAGCCATTTTTGGAATCAAGACCCCACTCATAAACACTTACATCTAATGTTTTTTCTTCTTCTTCTTTTAAATACCTACATGGCCTTTCTGGAGAAACTGACTGAACTGAAACCAGTGCTTGTAAATGATTTGAAGACCTGCAAATTCCCCTGGGCATGCATTGGTCCTGTCGCCCCTCCGAGGCCTCTGAATGGAGACCCCCCACACCCCCCCTGAAGACCACCTCTCCAGACTACGCCACATGACGACCGGCTGCTTCACCTCTTGCATGCGCCGCTTGGCCCGGTCCAGCGCGTCCTCGTGGCCCTTCCGCCTCAGCTCGCCCAGGCTCTCGTAGTACTCCTCCTCCGCGCCGTCGCTCTCGGAGAACAGCACCCGGGACAGGATCCTCCAGCCGCAGGCGTCCAGGGCGTGGCCCAGGTACACCTGCAGCTGGCGGCACAGGGGCCCCGTGTCCCGCCGCGCCGCCGCGGGGGCCCCGAAGAGCGCCGACCACACGCCGCACGGCTCCTGCGGCAGCGCGGGCAGGCACGGCGCCAGGTCCGAGTTGACGGAGCACAGCTGGAGGTGGGCCGCCCGCAGGTCCTGGAAGGAGAACAGCCCGGCCCAGCTGAAGTCCTCGCGGTCCCCCGGGTCGGCCTCGCCGGGAGACGGCGGGGCGTCCGCGGGCCCCAGGATCTCGATGTCCGTCACCACATCCCAGGACCCGGACGCGCGGCTGACGCACTCTGAAGTCTGGGAGCCCGCGACTTTCGCCGCGGTCCCGTCCCCGCCACCGGCCCTGGCCGCGGGCTTCCCTTCGGGCACGGAGCGGGGTCGGGCTCTGGCCGCCTGGCGGGCGCCGTCGCTCGCCGTCGCGCCGGGACCTCTTGCGTGTTTCTCGGCGGCCAGCGGGGCGCCAGGCGCGCCGGAGCCGGCGCTGCAGTCGAGGAGCGGGTCCAGAAAAGTGGCCCGTCTCTGCGCGGTCCGGTTGTGGCAGGTTACGGCGAACCTCCCCTCGATGTCGTTCCAGGCCACGATGAAGGCAAATTTGTGCCTCTCCTTCTCGTCGAAGACCCTGGGTCGGACGGACACCCAGCCGGACTCCAAGTTGTCCTCCATGGTGAATGACATCTCATCCAGCCGGAGAGGAGCAGATTAACGTTGTGCTAGGAGGAGGAGGAGGAGGAGGGGGGAGGGGGGGATGTCGAGGCTAAAAGGGTTCAGCTAGCGGGCTAGCGATCGGCACCAGCCAGGAAAGTAAAAAAAAACAACAACAACAAAAAAGATTTAAACACCCGCCGGAGCGGAGGCGAACAAACGGAGTGAGGCGGCGCGACGAAGGGCCTCCAGCTTTGTTTACCCGCTGCCCGGCTGCGTGCGAGCGGCCGAGAGCGCGGCTAACGTCGCCAGCCGCTCCGGAGGGCTCGGGCTCCGCGGTGCAGACGCCGGGGAGAAGTTCACCGGACAGCGCGGTGAGTCGGCTTCATCTCGGGCCACACGACGTCGGTTGCCATGGCACCTGTCCGCTCACCTGCACGCCGCGACCGCCGCGGCTCGGGGAACAGCGACCGACGCGTTGTCTGCGACCCGTCCTTTGTCCGCTCGCAGACGACGCGACCGCGCAGTGTCACGTGTGCGCCTGTGTTTACAAGCAGTCAAGGTGCGTGTGCGTGTGTGTGTCAAATCCGGGGAGGGATTTCACTGCTGCACCCCCCCTCCTCCTCGTCCCTGATGCTGCCTTCATCACCAGGACTAAAAGTGGCAAATACGACACTTCTTCAAATTCTCGTTTGCTGTAGCCGTTTAAACCGTCATAAAACAAATTACATTTTCATGTAAAAAAAAATTTAAAAAAGCGACCGAAATCTCATTCTGTGATTGACAGGGTCGAGGCCAGAGTTACCAGATGCTCTGATCACGGTTGTGGGCTATTTGGAGAAGCAATTGGCAGCCTTTTTGTATTGTTTTTCAATTACAGTATTCAAGGTTGTTGCTGTTGACATTGATTTATTAAATAGAACAAACAATATACTATGAACGGGCTAACATTTATCGTCGAAAAGAAGTACCTTTTTATTTTATTTTATTCGTGGCATACATTGTGCCTCGTGTTCCCCAGGCAACATGAACGCACCATTGCAGTGCCTTTTCTTTAAAGAGCTTATCAAACCAAACAACGGAGACATAAAATAAACCCGCACGATTCAGTTGTCCCTGTCAGTCCTTTAACGCTGATAATCGGGTATTTTTGCTCCGTTTGCCTTCGTCGTTGCGGTTAGTTGGTTACAAATAGATCCCCCTGTCTGTCGCAGGCGTGCACGAGGAGCATAAACATCTGCACGTGGGCAAATTCATGACGCAATCACGCAGGGAACGTGCCGACAGCAGGATGCCGTACGGCAAACCGACTGGGACAAAAGACCGTCCGCTGTAAACACAGGTCGAAATGCGGAAGTGATGGTGAAACGTCTTATTTTGGTGCTGATCGGTATCAAGAAAATGTTTAGCAATTACAAATCCTGTCCACTTGATACGGTTTAATGTTTTTTTTTTTTGACAAAGACCAAGAGGAATGAAGCCGATTGAGTTGGAAAAACGGACCAATAAAATTGCACATCAAAGAACCAACTGCAAAAAAACGTCTGGACACCCTGTAGTTTTTAGTTTTGGTTTTCTTTATTTGTTAGTTTCTTAATATATAGTATGCCTGCCATTATTCTTGATGTCGGATTTGATCCTCCTGGACATGGATGATGAATGGCTCTTTGGCATCAAAGTGATGTTGGAAAAAATCCTTCTGCTCCTTCCAAGATTATTGACACCACATGAAAACCTTTTTAATTCTTTTCATTCTGTATTTCACTACGCAAACTCACATTTATAGTGAGATGTACACATTTCATCTCGTCATCACCCTTTGTACCTTCATGCAGCCCCATATCGCCACCCTCTCCCTCCTCCATGTTTCCCAGGCGGCACACTGTGGTGGCCGTCCTGGCCAGGTCCAAGCAAAACAATCTCCCATCTGATCCAAAAAAATTAATTTTGGTTTTCGTCTGACCAAAGGATGTGCTGCCAACATCCTCCAGGCCTCTTTTGCATTTCTTTGACAAAGTTTCATCTTGCAGTTTTGTGCCGTTCTGTGAGCATTTTTTCACTCTGTGTGATCAGTCAGAGACAACACTTTCCACTGGTAGTATGGCTCTTCCTATCACTCTTGTATCTTGCATATTATGTTCAGTAACGTCCTGATGTTCTTGTAGCTTCTCCTATCTTCATGAAGTTTACTGTTCCTTACAATGTGGAGACATGTTGCATTAGACTCGGCACAAGCCAGAACTGAGGAAGCTGTGACATTCACAGGTTTTCTTTGTAAGCATAATTATAATTATTCAAACTTCTGTTGCACTGAGGTTATACGGAAGGCCTTTATTTTAAATCTCAATGTCATGTTTGTTTCTAATTATACACAAGATCAAATAACCTACAGCTAGTTTTAAGAATGATACAGTAAAATGTTGCAGTTTAGGATCATAGTGAACAAATCGGAAAGGGTAGTGTTCAGTGGCAGAGTCGATACACTGCAGTTTTCTCAAGAAGCTCATTTTTTCCCTCTTTGGACATGGTTGGTTAGCAGAGCTCATCAATCACTCCGAATAATGTTAGCCCCGAAATGGAAAACAAAGCTTGTGGCCTACTCGGGGTTATTCACAGAGGTTGTGTCTGTCTTTGCTTTAGCTTGTTGATGAGGATGTTGGAGTTGTTGAATGGTTTCACGAGCTTGGATTTTAAAATTCGTCAGTATTTAAGTCTTGTCGGATGAATTGTCTGTGCACTTGTATGCTTACCTGCTCGCCTTGAATTGCCCCCTTGGGGGACGAATACAGTATTTTGAATTGAATTGAATTGAATTGTGAACAAGAAAAACAAAGGATAACAACTCCTGAAATAGAGAAACACTCTATTACAAAAGGATATAACTCTGCCTTATAATTGGGATGTTAAGATGAGATTAGGAAATGCTTTAGATATACTGTAGTTCCCAGGGGGAAAGCCATGCATTATATTCATTGACAAAGTCTAGCGGAAGCCTAAGACCACATCCTAATATATCCACCGCATTGTGTAGACACAGGACATCAGCTGAGGGAACGTTTTCTCTCCAGTCAAATGCAACATCTGACTGTGACACACCTTCAGCCCTCAGGTCTTAGTAGGCAAACTGCCTATATCATTATAAAAAACCTACATACTCTAGTTTGATCAAAAAAGATAGCGTAGTATAGATTTTTTTATATTATAACTCGATTTAATATCATTATTGTTATCATTACCCGTATTATTATTACTAATACATACGCGTTTTCACCACTAGATGGCAGCAGCAGTACATGTCAAGTTTCAAGTTTGTCCTGCTCGTATTAAAAATACAGGGGTTTTATGCAGTTTTTGATTAACAAGAAAAAATGGTGGAATGAAACAAGGTTCAGCATCTTGGATCGTTTTTGAACTGTTGGTCTCAGGGCTCAGTTCTTCAGTGTGAAGAATAGACTAATTACGATTATAAGAAGGTTTGATCAGATACAAATTACTCACTTTATTAGATTTATAATGAAAGTGTCTACATAATTAGGCTTTCAAATGATTATGTAAGGTTATTGCTAATTTATTTTGATCTGATGACATATCAAAATGATGATGAAACCCACCTATCTATACTATATAGGTAGGTAGGTTTCATCATAATGAAACAGACACAGAAATGTAGTTGTCGGCAAAAACTCAAATAAGGTTTGAACTGTTAAAAATAAAACAATCGGGCCACAATCATTCTACATCAAAATCGGAATGTTATTTTAACACTTTTTAAATGAAAAGAAAAATGATTAACCGCAGACCTCGCATTTAGAACTTTATTTTAAGAGATTTAAAAGAGGTTTCAATTTGAACGCATGCCGATGACGGTCACTGATGGCAGGAGGTGCATCCAACGTCTTTCACTGTCGGACCTCATTCACTGGTAATATCCAATTTTCCAACGGTGATCTATGTGTGCCAACAGTAGAATCATCATGGAGCAGGTAGAACAAATGAAGCCCAGAACAATGCAAGTCTTATCCAGCATCACAATCAATCCTCGGCGTGTTCGACAAATTGCATGAGCTGGATAAAAATACTCAGGACTGTTTTAGCCTGATTACAGCCCGTAAGCCTGAATTAAAGTCAAAACTTCATTAATATCTTACACTTTTATGGGTATGTGTTCATTATAAAAAAACTAATGGTCTGTGTCCTTTATTAGAGGAAGTGCCTTTCATTTGCTGAAGATCTGAGGATTTTTCCCCCTCAAAAAAACAACCCCAAGCCATCTCTAAAATGAATAAAAACCCCCACACAGATTTTTTTTTTTACAATTGGAAGTTTATTGCTACATATAGTTCAATTCTTCAAGACAACAAGCACTTTTTCGGAGTGTTAGGTCATTACAGCTGCTCTATTGAGCGTTGTAATTTCACAAGGGGCACAGATCGGATCATGGCACCGACAGAGGCACTCAATGTTGGTTAAGGCTGAAAAGCTCATTTGAAAGGTTAGTAAAAAAAAAAAAAAAAAAGGTCCATAAAAAGCCAGAAGTAAGAAGAACTTTTAATACTCATTTTGGTATGTATAATCGAGGGTGTGTGGGCGTGTGTCTCCTCACACGCCACCCCCCGGCTTCCTTCTGTCTGCCTCGGGGGGAGGGGGGGGGGGGGGGGGGGGGGGGGGGGGGGGGGGGGGCTCAGTGGCCTTTGTTGGCCTTGTCAAAGAGAACCCTCAGCTGCTCCTTGGAGGTGGCCTCCTTCTGCTGCATCAGGTCGACGTGGCCTTTGGTGACGCCCCAGCCATCAGGGTTGGACATGGAGGCGCAGAGGGGACGGCCAGACGCAGGCTTCAGCTTCTCCCAGTAGTCACGACGGGCCCTACGGAGAGGCATGTGTTGTTTTTTTTTCATGTAAACTTGAAGCATTTTGAGAGGGGGAAAAAAAAGGAAAAGTTGCGGATAAAGAAAGAAAAAAAAAAAAACCCTACCTAGCTCTGACCCAAGGCTTTGTGTGCATTTCCAGGCCACTACCCCAGTTGCCGTGCTTCTCCGAGCCAGCAGGCAGGAGACCCCTCTCGGGTGCCAGCTCCTCAGCCAGGGCACGGATGTGATAGGGTTCGAATCCGCAGCAGCCCCCGATATAACGAATGCCAGCATTGTACGCTTCCCGGGCGTATTTCTGCATGTCCCATCTGGTCAGGATCCTCGGCTCCAGACCTGTGGGAGAACACACCATTGCAGTGGAGTTTTGGGATTGCCGTCGGCCCCATTCTCTCCATGTCACAACTTACGAAACTAAAGATGCTGAGCGGCATCACTTTTGTGCGTACGTACTGAAGGGGAACTCCGGCAGATCAATGAAACCCTGGCAGTTGCAGTCGGGAGTGTGGTAGGCCAGTGGCTGGCACATGTAGTGAGCCTTCAGTCCGGCCTTCTCCACTCCCTCCTTCATCATCTTCACAGTCTTCACACAGGTCTCTGGGTCAAAGTGGCAGTTGATGCCCACAATCTGAGCCCCTACGCAAAGGAGAGATGAAAACCTGATCAGGGTTCAGAGTGGCACCGTTTTGTCCTGATACCAAATCAATTTCTTGGGATTCCCGCGGATAAACAGAAGTTCAAACGTTCCCAACATTTGCACATGTATGAAGGCTGAATTGTGTCGCACGTATGGAGATTGTCTCAAGTTTCTGCAGTGACCCACACTCAGGTAAACATAGCTAAAGCTTATTAAGTTCTTTAATAAAAACCCACCTTCATGAAAGTGAGGTCCAGTTTGTACTCAAACTGTTCTATAGATGTTGATTCGACCACATTGCGTAACAGTTATTATGCCTCATCAGTATAAATGACCTGGACTTAACATTGCGGGATCTATTACACAACTGATGTATTAAGACAACTGTTTGCTTTAGTTTCAGCTAGATCCTGCCGCCTCTCCAGCATCCGTGCATTCCTGCCGCAAGTCGGTCATGTTAAAATCCTGCCCTCCTCCGGACCGAGAGGTCCTGAGCAATGTTGGAATCGGGGGGGTTATAAGACGACCATGGGAATCCTGAGGAGGGTCATTTGTCCGGAAGATTAAGTTGCATCAGTCACAGCTGCCCATGACAGGCTCGACGGGCTCCAACCTCTGTCTTCTCGAGTATCATTCCTGCCCCTCATCCCTCCCTCGTACAGTAGGTGTGAGGACGGTCTAACCGACCACGCCCTCACCCTGGCTGCTCTGCACCTCTCCACTCTGGGACAGGACTCGAATAGACAGTAGATTTCGACTTTGCCGTACCAGCTCTGACGAGTTTGACGGCGCAGTCCCCAGGGGAGACGCCGTTCAGGTCTCCCCCGGGTCCAATGCAGAGGGTTGCAGCCACTGGCTTGCCGGTGGTCTTCAAAACCTGGACTGCCCACTCAGCTTCCTCCACATGCTCAAAGTACTGCAAGCAAAAAAAAACACACACACAAAAAAACCAAAAACATTTGGTAGGTCAGATAGGATCAGAACAGCGCAGATTGCTCGCGATGCCGACAAGCTTCTACAATAAATATTTGAGTTTAAATGTGAGTTTGATTGTAGCGATGAACCTACAGAGAGAATAATCAACGGTATCTGGAGCTCCGTCAAGTCTCAGCACAATAAGTCCATTGCTGTCTCTCGAAAGCAATATTTCAGCTCGTACATTTGGATGTACAATATTACAGTACACGCTGGCGCGGTGACAAAAGCAGTGTTGACTCAAATCTCACACGGCTGATGCACAGTCACGGGGAGTGGCGGTTACAACATTCCAGCCCCAGTTGTCGTACCCGGCAAAATATCCGCCGGCTGCTTTGCTCACTCGACTTGAGAACTGAGGGTTTTTTACTTTGGTGCGTTTCACAGGAGTTGGTAAGCATGGGTGCAGACAACGCTTCATCTGCCAGCATTTTGTTACAAGTCTGAAAACACGTTAGTGGTCCCTCCACTTCCACGGTAATGCAGTGTTTTACACTCAACCTTTTTACCTCTGAGTGCACTACCTGCCTACGGATAATGCCCTGCATGTGGCCATACAACAAGGCAGCTGACTGAAAACCTTTTAATATTGATGGGGTTGCCATCACCGATGGTGGTGAAGGTGGTCTGGTGAACTAAAGGCAGAACGCTCTTGTTGTGCTGAGGAACACTGAGGTTTTTGGCCGCATCCCCTAGTTCAACTGCCCAGACTATCATATGCAGCGGAAGCAACAAATTGTTCCGGAAAGTTTAACTAGTTTTGTGAAATTTCCATTGAGATTTTACTGCGGCAATATTTCAGTCTTCTGAGTTGGACACGATGAGGACGAACGGAGCATTTTCAAAGGTCGGGGCGGTTCATTCCAAGAAGGGGAACCACCTCAAACAGTTAAAAACATGGTCCAGGAAAGCAACAGCCTCAGAAGATTTTTTAAAAGTCACTTGCAGATGAAGTTTTTGAATTATAAGCACAGATACCTATCGCTGCATTTATTTGTGGATTGCGTGAGAAAGAGCAGCAGGGTAAAAACACAAGGACTCTCACAAACAGGTGGCGATTGATGAAATATAGTTCCATCAAAGAAATTCCAATCCACGTTGTAGGTTTAGAGACAGACACAAGTCACTCTGCATGCATTTGTGCGATCTGTTTTGACAGCTGATTGTGAATAGTTTTGAGACCGTTGTCACTTCACATTTGCAAACGTGTGTGCCGTGCAGTTGCTATGAAGCTTTTGGCTTTTTGTCATGGACATTTGCGCCACGCGGTTGCCCAGAAGGACAGCGCCTCTCCGCAGGCTTGGTTTCGGATTTGTAATGGCACTTACTGTTGCCAGGTGGGAGGCACTCCTGAGGGCGGATAAGGTCAGGGAACCAACACAACACAAGAGCACAGGAACCTTTACCCTGGAGGCGGTGGACCGATGCGCATCAATGCACCGGCGGGCTATTTTTAAGGGAGGTGACGCTGCCGACCCAGAGATGGGTTTACTCATTACTGCACCTCTCAGTCAGGATATGTTCAGCCTGATTGCAACGTACCTCTGCAATCAAGAAGTCCACGTTTTTCTGGACAAAGACATCCAGCTGCTTCTTAAAGGTGGCCTTGACGTCGTTCTCACTCTTGCAGCTGAGGTAAGAGGGAGTCTGAGAGACCCCTCCTGCCACCAGACCATCACCTTCATTGGCCACCTCTCTGGCCAGGTTACATGCTGCCTCGTTTATTTGCTGCCCCTGCAGTGCAAAAAAAATAAATATATAATAATAATAATAATAATACCAAAAAAAAAAAGACAGGAAGAGAAAGAAGGTTCAACTTTCACATCAGGAGAACATGAAGATCCCGTGTCCATGCTGTGCTGGCAGGGCAGTTGGATCTGTGTCCGGCGCTGCTGCCAACCTCCGAGCAGCTGCAGCCACTCGGGTTTTGCAAAGAAAAACACACAACTCACGGTGAAGCGCTGAGTGTGGCCTCTGTTCACCAGTTTGTCGTCGCTCGCGTAGAAGGTGAACGTCTGCATGACATTGGCGCCTGCCCTCAGGAACTCTCTGTGCAGCTGACGCACTGAAAGCAAGAAAAGACGGGGGGGGGAGAAAGATGAGAAAGAAAAAAAAAGTGGCTCATTGCACAAAAGTGGACGTACAGTTTTTTTCTTTTCTTCTAATGCTCTGAATAAATACAAGAGAGATAATGGAACCTTACCAGCCTCCGGGTGCTCGGCAGCAGCCTCAGGTGTCCACGGCCCTGCTTTGACATACCCCCTCTTCTCCAGGGCGAAGACGAAGCCTCCGTCCCCGATGACGACCTCTCCTCCATCCAGACGCTCCAAAATGCCCTGCGTAAAACCACAGCGCGCAGCGCGCAGCGCGCAGGCCGGGACACAGAAATGCACAGACGTTGTTGTTGTTGTTGTTTTTTTGTTTTACATTTGACAACACGGTGGCTGGCAGTGTGCAAACACTAAACCTCTTCCTTCTGCAGAAAACAAGCAGGAGAAATCCTGAGTGCAGTGGAGTCCAAACTTGAACCTTGAGAGTTGAGGCGTCTTATTTATTCGCTCACCTTCTTTGCTCCAGCTGGTGCCATGATTTGTTGCAGCAGTGACCGGCCCACTCTTCCAGGCTTGCAGCGTCCTTCTGAGTTTGTTAAGGCCTCACCGAAGGCATCCGTGCCCCATTTATAATCCGCGAGGGGCGCGGTTGGCCCGAAGAACCGCCCGCTTTTTGCGCGCAGCATCTTCTTCTTCTCTTTCTTTTTTTTTTCTTTTCTTTTTTTTTTTAGTTTTCACAAAGCAACCCATTATTCCTGATGCAGCAGATATGCAAAAAAGCTCTATTGACTTTATGGGTTTGATGCCTTTGGGAGAAGAGAGAGACAGACCAATAAGAGGATAAAGTAGATGGGAGCAGGATAGCTGTCAGTGGGAGAGGCTGAAGTAGGATCAGGCTGAGCAGGCTTTTTGATATACAGGAGGTTACAGAGATGAGAGAGAGAGACGTGTAGAAAAAAAAGACACCTGTGGGCTTGCCAGTGAAGATGTAGGGCGATACCAGTCATGATGTGAGTGGCTATGAAATGTTATTCATTTCAGGAAGAAGAAGAAAATCCTCTTCTTCTGGAATGATCCCAAACCAAGAAAGCAGGCACAGGAGGGGGAATGAGAGAACACACGTATACAAGCCCTGATACTGTTGCAGTGATGTGATAAAGCTACTGTTACATAACACAGTCAGATTGGTTTGGCATAATGTTTATCCATTTGGGTAAAGTCAGAAATACCTTTTTGTTGCTTCACTTGTGGGCCTCATTGCAAATACACTGATGTGTGTATATGTGCACAGTAAAAGGTTGTTTTCACATCCGTCTGCTGAAGGAACAAAGTGTCGCTGTGCTCACCGTGAGTGAAGTGAAGAGTTTGATATTTGCACTTTTGAGCATGACTCTTGTGACTTCACAGCTTGTGCTGGTCTAATATGCGACTCGTGTAAAATATAAACATACCAAACACAAATTAGTATTTTTTAAATGCCTTTATCCATGTCTGGAAGATGCTTTTTTCCCCTTTAACTGGACTTTTTGCCTGTTTAAAAAACCCACAATCAATTAAATGCTTTTTGGACAGAACAGGAGAATGTGGTCTCCAGTTTCCAGTTTGTCAATCAAACGTTGTTTCACAATTGAAAATGAAGATGCTCTATTTTTCAAATGGAATTATCTTGTTTATACTTATAAACTGCTTCAGGGTTAAATTTGCCGATGCAACGATGTGACATAGAGGAATATCCTCACGATTCATTTTATAATGGATCATCGACCGTTTTTTGGTCTACTAATGTCAGACAACAATGACAATGTCTCCAAAAGCCTGTGGTGGCTCCTTCGAACAGCTTGTCTTTTCCGAAAAAACCCAAAATAATCAATTTACTGTCACATCACACTTGCGCACGCCTACTGGAGTGAAATCTGCGATTACCTGATGAAAAGGAACATTTTCACAAATTCTCACAAATAAGATGCGGGACTTGGGTCTTGTTGAGCATCTTTGACTGAAGAATTGAATCACTTATCCAAATAGTTGCCAATTAATTTTCTGTTGATGGACTGATGGATTGATAAATGAATGGTTCAGCTCTAGAAGTGCTCGTAATGTACAGATGTCATTTCTTTATCTTAACCTATAACCTCTTCTTCGCCTCCCCAGACCTTGTCATTCCACACCTGACCACCAGTTGTCCTCATTGCCCCTCACCTGAACACTGGGCCTCTCTGCACACGTGCAGCTCAGTACCGGTCGCCTCAGCACAGTCCTGTCTTTTAACCTCTGGGAGCAACAGTTTATCATCTTTACCACATGATTTGAATTAATACAGTAATTTAAGCTGGCTTTTTTTGTAATATGATATGCAGACAGTGTGTCACCACTATAAAAGGAGCCTAGAAATCATCAAAAATGGATGTTCACAATCCAACAAACATGTAAAACCATTTTAGGAAACAATCTGCTCAAAGGCCCTGCACAGCCATAGAGGTGCTTCTTGATCTGGTTGGTTAGAGCTCTTCTCAGGCTGAAGGCAGGTGCTCACATGGTCGCCAGTTTGTTAGGTACGCCCAGGAAGAACGAATGCAGTCTAATGCAACAGTCCTGCAGTAGGTCCTCCCCTGTGTTAATGTTCAGTTTTTATTGAAGCGGCTTCAGAGATGTGCTGATTCAATGTCATTTTGGTAAAACAGGCCGCTGAGAGGTATTGCAAGCGTTACTAGTATTTAGTCCACCCCCCATATATCAGTCGAGGTTCCATCAGTGCAACAGCAGCAGAAACGACATCCTCCTCCTTCATGTCAATCACAAAGTTGAGTCAATCCTCTCTAATGACAAGTCCCACAAAAAAGGGACATTACGGCCTTTGTAGAGGCAGGATTTACGGCCGGACTGTTGTATTTGACTGTTGTAACTCGATGTTCCCAATAAACTGCCGACTGAGAGTAGATGCTGGGAACACACGAGGGATGTGCTGGTAAGAATGATCATGGTGGAATGTCTCCTGCCGCGAAAGTGGGAGCTGTCAGTCAGCTTGTCACGATCCGCAAGGATCATAAAACTCTTGAGTTATAGTGGACTCTGGTTTGTTTATTTTATTATTCCCTTTGTTGTACAATTCCTTGTGTACCTCTGTTAAGTTACTAAGTATTTAGTTTTTCTATTTCCTGTTTTACGTTGTGGTTTCGTTCCTCGCGTGTTGTCATCATCTGATATTGTTTGATGAGTGACATCATGAAGAGTCACAGTGAAGTCAGAAAATTATGACATATAGCGTATAGTGAAGCTCTGTGACTCCATGGTTAGCGATATAACATTCAATGTCCAACATCAAGAGGGTTCAGTTGTGCCTGAGGCAACGCAGATCAACATGTTGTTATCATTAATATCAGCCTGATGGTTCTTATGCAGCTCTTTTGCACGTCGGCCCCAGAAGCACAAAGTACTGCAAATGAAGAGGACGCAGGCAAACGGATAAAACATGAAAACCTCAACTTGAAAACACACCCACCCACCCACACACACACGCGCACACACACACACACACACACAATCAAACACCACGACGAGTAAGTGATACCTACTTTTAGCACCGAATGACGGGAAACGACTGGACAGACTCATGGACTCGGACTTGTGATGCCCACTTCGACCCAGTGGGGGTGGTGGGACGGAGGAGAAAAAAAAGCTCAGCAAATCAATCATCCTCGATGGAAAACCAGTCCCAACCCCTTGCAGGACACCATCACAGCACTGGGCAGCTCCTTCAGTGACAGAATGATTCACCCATAGTGTCCCCTGTGTTAATATTGCAAATGTATTAATATTTCCTTATGTGTCTGCTTCATGTTTACCTATTTATGGTTATTTTACATTTGTACTTTTACTATCCCCTTTTCCACTGTAACACTGAAAATGTCCATATAGTGGGACTTATAAAGGAATATTTTACTATCATAAATGACAGGAGAGAGGACAAGATGGCTCATAATTTGCCTATAATGTTGTGTAGCAAGTAATGAGACTAATAAGACTTTTACGAGATGGCAATATCCTGATGCCACAGTATCTCAGTGCTGCTACACGTCTACACCGGGTTGTTTTCTTGAGGTTTTTGTTGTTGTTGTCGTCTTTAGTCTGTTCACTGAACTTTTACAAATGCCCTCGTAGCAGTTGGCAAACACACCGCCCGTGTGTTTTTTTAGTCTGCAAAATGTTTCAATTTACCCAGAATTTACAGCAACTTGAAACTGACGGAGATTGTCAAGAGCTACACAACTTTGTGCAATGAATTTAGGCATTTACCTGAAGTCAGTGGCACCATCAAGGGGCCTTCCCCAGTGGCCCCCCATGTCGGGTTGCAGTAGCATATGCATAATATGCGACAATGCTTCTATTTGATATTTTACATTGGATACTATTCTTTTAAATCAATAAAGGTTATTTGCTATAATGGTTAAATAGTAGGCCAATAGTTTGGTCTAAGTAAATATATAGTAATGAGTATATATATAGTATAGTAATAGATAAAAACAAATGCAGCCAGTCAGCCCATGAGCTGTAGGTGAATGTAATTATTGTATTCGATATATACTGCAGCTGGTCAATTCTGCTTTTATTTGATATTGTACATTAGGGCGAAATATATTTCACATTAGGAACTATTCATTAAAATCTCAAAAGTATATTATATACATATTATTATGTATGGTTAGGTCTAAGTGTCAAGGGTTTAAAGGAGCAGGACCCAAATGAAGGTAAGGGGGAAGAGGAGTATTTAATAACTAAGGTAACAAAACACAGACTTACAGTCTGGAAAGGAAAAAATAAACTAAATCCAACTCTCCAAAACTGAACTCCAAAATGAAGTACAACTACAACCAGCTATCAGGACGAGCGTCCAGCTCAAACCTGTTCCAGTTGTTCCAGGTTGGTTAGAATCTGTGTTGCAATAGAAGGCTCAAGGACCAGTCAGAGATACATGTTTCTGTACGGATAGTTCAGACTGGATCCAACAGACACATCCAGGTCAAACGTCTTGACCACACAACTAACATGATTCAGACACCAATAAGTATTACGCCCTCTGGAGAGTATTGTCAAAATAGAACTGTTCTGCGAGCCATGTAATTTTCTATGCATTTTGATCTGTTATTTATTTCTAAACAATGCTATGTCCAGGTTAAACGTCTTATTAAATACCTGATTGATTGTCATTTAATTCACATTCATGGCTCCCAGGTGATGGATCCCATTTGTTCATGCTGGTCCACCATGAGGCCATGAAATTTGGGGCAGACATTCATGTTCCCTTCAGGATGAAATTAATGAATTCATCTTGTAACGTTCAAAGTGCGGTCATCCCGTCGAATTTTTCCAATTCGAACAATATTATAGCTCGTTAATGAATATCAGAAAAAAACGTCCCATCGGCTCAGTCTGAGGTGAATCTTGTGTTCAGGGCCGCACATGTTAGATCTAGGGACCATTCAGGAGCCGAGTGACCTACATTTAAAGGCTCTGGCGCACCAAGTGTTAATTTGGCTGAGGGTCGTTGTGCGTAAAGTCTCGGTCCTGACACTGGTTGTAGACGTGTGGGCGTGCCAACACGGCTGTCGGGGCTAAAGTGGGATATTCGTATCTCCCCAGGACAGTGCAGTGTGGTGTGCACACTGAGCTGCACATGTAGTTTAGTTTTGAAAACACAATTTCTGAATTATGTCACGGATATTAAACTCGGTGAAAGTCCAGCTGCGGAGAGATTTGTCCGCGTATCGTGGGACTGCTCTCCTTCCTCTGAGGACCATCTTCTGCACTGCGAGAAAACACGCTGAAGAGAGGTGAGGTAGTCACATGACAGCTCGACTTTTTATTTAACGCGTTTTAATGAGGACTATTAATCACAATTATGGGTTCAAAGTAGCCACACGGACCCTCCAGGGCTGTACTTCCATGCGTAAAGAGTCTTTACTGTGTGACATACAGGTTTGACGCATGGGATTACGGTCAGTGTGCGTAATGGCCTCAGTCTGTGGTTGCCAGGTATGGCAGCACATGTATTTTTGGCACAATGTAAACAGACTACTGAAGTGCATTTTTGCATGCTGGAGCTGTAATTATCCATCACCTGGAGTCACCTGTATCTCCATTAAAGGTGCAACCATCAGTTGACAGAAGATTAACGGGCAGCCATATCTATTGGTAAAATAAACTTTTATTTTTGTGCACACATGTCAAATATTTGCTGGTTTCCCCGCTTCTTACGTGTGAAGATTTACATGCTTTTCTTTGACAGTCAACTGAGTATCTTTGGGTTTTGGACTTTTGTTTCTTTAACAGTTTTTTTTCTTCTCACATTGAACATATAATCAATGTAAATGATCCTGAATTGCAGCCTCTCACACCTCCTTCCTTTCTTTGCTGTCTTCAGTAATGTGTCCTCGGTTTTGGGGAAGCGGTGGAAGGACACGGCCGACACTGTCATCATCGGTGGTGGATGTGTCGGGGTCAGCTTGGCCTATCACCTGGCCAAAGCAGGCATGAAGGACGTGGTGCTGCTGGAGAAGTCTGAGCTGACGGCGGGATCCACCTGGCATGCTGTACGTCTACCAAAGTCTGCATTTCGTTTATGTCCCAAGGGAAAATATATATATATATATATTCCATCCAAAATATATCCTTGTAAGACTGAGACTTCAACTGACAGTTATTGTCATTTTAGATTAATCCTTCAATTATAGTTCATTATTTTGTCTATAAAATGTCAAAAGACATTATAAATAATGTCTGTCACTACTTCCCATTTTGAAATGTGATTTCACTCTAGAGAATGTCTCGTCAATACAGTTGCCAAATAATTTCCTCTTGATTGGTAGATTAACTAACCCCTGCAACTCACCTTTTTTTTCACCTGTGAATAGTATGAATAATATGTGGAGTGACAGCCAAGACTTTAAATGCAACTAGATTATTAGAGAGTGGTTCTTCCTCAGCAGCCTCATTTAGTGAAGGTGTTTACAACCACTTCTGTTAGTGTCATTCACTAGTTGCATCTGTTACGTTATAGGTTTTCAAGGCATCCGAGGTCTTGACCCACTTAGCCCCCTACACTGTGCCTCATTCACTCACATGCACTTCACTGCAATGCTACAGTATTAACAGGTGTTATGTGACCGAGGGGGGGAACTTACTGTTATTGGGTTACCCTCTTCATCTTGGAAATCTGTCCCAGCATGCATTGGGTGAGATGCTGGGTTAGCCAGGTTGATATTCATTCCAGTGGACAATTTAAATGCATGTTTTATTTTATTTATTTATTTATCTGGAAGTTGGAGAAAGTGGAAACGCCCGGAGGAAACCTACACAAACATGGTCTTTATAATATAAGATATGAATTTGATATGAAAGGATTAGAAATGCTACTTTGCATTTTATGACCCCTTAATGTGTCATCCTTGGTCATAGTTAGACAGAGAGGTTAGAATTATTAACCAGTAATTTATTATCACAGCTTGGTGCACAGCATTTCATCAGTGAACAGTTTAGAGTTGCTTGGACAGGGAATTAAAGCTGCTGTAATCAATATTTTATTAACAATGTATCAAATGAGCATTATATGCAACATGATTTTAGTTTATTTTTATTTTTATTTAGCCCAATGTTTTGGTTTTTGGTCCACAACTCTCCTGTTTTGGTTCACTCTTACCACTCTCAAGTTGTTTTTCTTGCTGCTGTCTTAAGTTGCAATGATTTGAATAATTTGAATGTCCCGCACTAAAAAAGCCCAACAGAAACCATTAAAGACTAGCTGGTGAACCTTGTGGAGCATTTAGCAGCTACAGAGCCACATAAAGTTTCCTTCAGAGGTTGGTAGAGACCGAAGCTGAGCCATTAATGTGTGAATAAGCACTCTGTGTTTTGTATTTCAGGCTGGTTTGACCACATATTACCATCCTGGCATCAATATCAAGAAAGTTCACTATGACAGCATTAAATTGTACGAGAGCCTGGAGGCCGAAACTGGACAGGTGAGGTGCTTTCCTCCTCTTCCATAATTCTAACGTGTTGGAGGTGTGTGCTTGAGTTGATTGGTCTGTCGCGTTGTCACTCTCCGCAGGCGGTGGGCTTTCACCAGCCTGGCAGCGTCCGCATTGCTTCTACGGCGGCTCGGGTGGATGAGATGAAATACCAGATGACCCGCACGCACTGGCATGTGACACAGCAGTACTTCATCGGACCGGAGAAAGTCAAAGAACTTTTCCCTTTGCTCAACATTGACAAGGTCTGCATGGAGCACAGCAACTTCACCAGCACATCCCTATGAAATTAATAGTAGAGGAGCAGTGAAATGTCCTTGATCAGTCAGTCAATAAGGATCATCCACTGCAGTGACTGTCAGGTTTTTGAGATCACAACTTGTGGTCGGTGTCTGAAAGACATTTTTGTAACATCTTTTGTGCTTTAGTGGGGCAGCAGGAGCAGGTGTGTATGGGACTCTGTTCAAATTAAACTTGTGTGCCTGTGTGTGTGTGTGTGTGGGTGTGTGTTTGTGTTTGTGTGTGAACTCACACACTACCCTTACTAGGGTCTTATCTCTAAAGAGACTCAGCAGTTAGAGATTCAGGGTGGCTCAAGAATTGCTAACTTATTCTAGTTCAGAAAAACTCAAACCTTCTCATTGATGTTGAAGATAAGTTAAGATAAGATAATCCTGTATAAATCCCACAATGGGGAAATTTGCCATGTTACAGCAGCAAAGGAGATATTAAAAGTAGAAGGAACGACAGTAAAAAAAAAATATAAAGAATTAAACATTTTAATATTAACACAAGGGGATATCAAAATGTAAATTGTATATACAACGTATGTAGAATATATAGAGGATTGCACATAAACCATTGGCTTGCACATTCAGAAGATGAGCATTGCATAGTTGAATGAAGTGAACGTGTTGTATTGGATGTTGTATGAAGGTTTCTGGATATTTTCAGGTGTTGGCAGGTCTCTACACCCCGGGAGACGGCCACATTGACCCATACTCCCTGACTATGGCTCTGGCTGCCGGGGCTCGTATGTACGGTGCCCAGATCTACAACCCAGCCCCGGTCACTGCCCTCAGCCCAACCGCTGATGGCAAGTGGGACGTCCAGACTCCTCATGGAACGATCCGCGCCAATCGCATTGTCAATTCTTCAGGTTTGTGTTTGAAAACGCTTCTTCCATACGCCCATCCAGTGCTGCCGTAATTGCTACGCGTAATTTTGTTAGGGTTTTCCTCCTTTCCGCTTGCGCCAGATTCTTGTTGTCTTTTGGCCGGTTGTTGGTTGTCAATCATTGCAGCAATGTCCTCTCAAACTCACTTGACCTGGCACGTGCGGGCCTTGCGAACTGCTTGCGCCCGTGGCACTGTGGCGCGCATAGTTGCGCTGCACTTTCACATAATGTGAGGCCCCCTACGCACAACGCGTGTTCAGCGTTTGGGGAGGGGCGTCCCGGCGTGCATCCACTCTCAAACCAGAGATAATGGGAAAGGTTTTTCACGTTTTTCAGAAACATGGGGGATGCCGATGTTTATGCTTTCATCTCCGATGCAGATTCGGCTGGGGTTTGTTTTCACTCTAGTATGTTTTTCATTTCATGAACCAACTGGAGTGTGTTGCATAACTAAAAACCCTGCTGTCCTTTTTATTCTGGGCTTGATGGTGGACTTATCTGTGGAAAAATTCTAAAGAGACTGTGATACAAACGATCCCCCCCCCCCCCGCACATTCAAGTCAGTAGAGTGAGAACATTATGAAAAATGAAAACACAACGAATTGTTACACCTCGACCTGCTGTACATTATTTGGTCTTCAAAACGCCACAATGCACATTGATCCTGCAGTCCCTGCTCTGTAAAACCAGTTATCTTGTTGTTATACACACTGCAGCAGGAGACCTTTGCCCTCACAGACCCCTGCTTGCGGCCTGAACTGGGTCAGACCAGTTCCGGGGGGTTTTCGTGGGCAATAACTCCCCTCATGCCTGCTGCCGCTGCTTGTTTATCTGGCGAGGTTCGGGATCTCGCTCGAGTCTCTTTGCCATGTCTGTAGAGGACATTGTGTAACGTGTAGCAGTATATGTCGTACACATTTTTTGTCAGTCACCTTTTATTGGTACTGAATCCTTACAAATGAACCAGCAAACAATATAGATAGAGAGATAGTTATGAAATATAGGTGTAGGTATAAAATACAGTAAGAACATTAGTGCAAATCGATAATGCTAAAGAAAGGTTACAGAATTGACTCAATATTGAACAAATGTGTGATATATGAGTGATTCACACTATGTATACAACAAATGTTATCTTGAGGGAAGTGCAAAATAAAAGTATTCATATGGCGTTGTATTGTTATATACAGGGTGCGATTTGCCGGGGTGGGGATGCCGGGGTTCTTCCCTTTCCGGTCTACATATCCCCACCTCTGCTGAATGATTTTTTTCCCCTGTTGTACCAAATTTATCCCCCCTCAAAGTGATCAATGCCACTTCACCATATAAAATGGAAATTTTACTGGGTAAAGCGCTGTTACGTGAACAGTCTGTAGTGCGATGGAACGATAGAATCCGAAAATGGACCACCCACTGACAGCGCCCGTGTCCATGAGACAAAAGATGACATGCGGCTAATTTTCCTCATGACCTTGGTACCATCAGTCAACGTTAATCAATGCGCGGCTTTTTCCGAATGTCACCGAGCACGAATATTCGGACGGGGGATTTCATTCTCGCAGTTTTTGTCGTGCGGTGTCTGTAACTGTTGTCGGCCAGTCGAGTGATTCGCTGAGCAGTGTGTGTAAACCTCCCTCGTCGACACCTCAAGAGACGTACTAGTGGCAGCTGCTAGAACCCACTGGTTTTAGCCTCCTTGGTATCTAGTTCGCCTCCCATGCCGGAGGTCGGGACATCTTTCTTTCTTTTTCCTTTATTGATTTAGCTGACGCTTTTTGTCCAAAGCGACTTACAATAAGTGCATTGAACCGTGAAGATATTACCCAGAAGTGCAAGAGTACTCCAATAGGCAAAAATAGCGTCAAGTGCCAATTTCATAAAGTAAATATACTCAAGATGCACCATGGCGTGTGTGCATCTTGGCCTCTCCGGTTACACATGCTCGAACCCCCCCCCCCCCCCCCCTTTTTTTCCCCACAAATCGCACCCTAGTTTTATATGTGTATATTTCATTTTCCACCCTTTATATTACTGTAAATATTTTTTACATTTGTCTATTTGTATATTTGTACAGTGCTTTCTTGATTTATTTTTTCTTATGTTTTTGCGGCATTTTTCTAAATCTCAGGGATCGCAATCGCAATTTTCGTTGTGTTTTTGTCTGCAGCAGTGCAGTGACAGTAAAGAAATCTTGAATCTTGAAAGACCAAGAGATGTAACATTATTATGAGAGATAACAACAACAGTGGCTAAAAGTGAGCAGTGTTGGTTATAAAGTATTACTGTGGGTGAGTTTTAGTTTAAGTAAGCTGAAGATCTCCTGTGCCGTCGTCCTCTGACCGTCCAGTGTTATGTGAAGTTCACGCGAGCTCAGGAGCTGAATGAAATACTGTAGATAATGTCTTTTTGGTTAATCCATCCATTTTCTGCTGCTTGTCCAGTTCCAGCTTGTGTTTAATGATTCATTGACGATATTTTTAGGATCTACAGTTGGGAGGTGTGGTGGCACAAGTAGCAGTAGTGCTGATACTGATAAATACCGATAAACGCATGCAATTTCATATCATGAACCATTTGATTACGTTCTATATGGTCTGCAGTTGACCTTGGGTGGACCCTGCAAAAAACCCTGATGCCAAATTAAAAAATCGGGCATCGACAGTCGCTGCAGTGCGAAAACCGCTGTCCCTCAGAAATGTCCAGTCACTCTCACAAGCGTTAAACCGTAAATAGCATCAAGCAGAGGGTTCACACCAACAGCTCATTCACGTCTTCTTGCTCCGTATTTTCCTCCCTGAATTTGCACATTCCGTTCTCTGGTCGAAGCCAGTGTGTGTGTAATGGGCCACTGCTGCCCCTTTGCCTTCACTGTGACCGACAGCCAATGCAAATAGGCCAGCAGTTCAGATTTCATCCAATCTGGAGGCAGCGGCACATACACTCCTCCTGACGGCCGTTTTTTCCGCTTTTTGCCACTGTGCTGTGGCTCCCTTTTTAATATGCAGGGACTCAAACGTCACACGGAAGGCCACGAGTTTGCAGTTGAGTGTGTTGATTTGCAATTTTTAATACAGATGCCTCTACTGTGCGTTTGGTTGCATGCACCGCTGCCTTACCGCGAGCAAAGTTGAGAGTTTATTGATCAGACGTGTCATTTGTGGTGACTCTCGCAAGCTGCGCCCCCAAACTTGTGCAAAACTCCAGGTCACTGTGTTTCTTCCCTTTCTATGATGAGTTTGTGTCCGTGGTTTAAAAAAATTCCAATGAACAACCGATGCAGTGTGGCCTGCAGTGGTGAAGCAGCTATTAAAAAAATGTCACCCTTTAATATCTCAAAAAAGCAAAGCAGACCGTTCCCAAGCAACAACAGCGACCTCGGTCTTCATTGTGCCCACGTATTGTTGAAAACCCATAACCCACAAGCAGCTTTGTCGCTGATCTTGCATAACACCAACCATCTTTAGTTTAGACTTTTTCTCCTCCTATGTTGGGCCTTATTTTTATTGTTTCATAGCTCTCTCCTTCTCTGCTACGTCCTCCACAGAGTCTCATCCAGATCCACTCCTGTTTTTCCAGTCATTGAAACTCTCTCCCAAATATATTATTTCTACAACCTCAAACTATGGGGGTCATCTGAAACGCAGGCTGCCCCCCCTCCCCCCCCCCCCCAATGAAGTTTCCTCCCCTGACCAGAGAGCCTAAATAAAAGTCAAAGGTCACGTTCCTTGTAATGTGACCCCATAAGATCAGTTTCAACTGATCAGTTTTGTGACCCAAAGGAGGAAAGCAGTGCTTTGAGCATTGTGTGAACAGTAGTCTGCACTTTTTCATATTTATTTACCTGCTAATCTATACATTATATATAGAATATCCTTCTGCCTAATGGTTCCCAGCTGCTTCCATTTCATATACAACGACCCCACTAGATCATTTAACACTGTTAACTATGTAAAAGCAAACGTACATAGTGTTCTAGTATTTTTTTTCATGCTTACGTTTGCATTAGTGCTACCACTTGGAATCGATTGTTTCAACCATTCATCAATTTCTTTTATCTTCTTTTTTCTTTAGGCCATGTCAATCGTTTATCCATTACGCTCAGTTAACTATTTGATCCGTTTATCCATAACTAGTAAACATTACCATTACTTTTGAACTCTTTGAACTTGTGTAATCATCACTTTTAATCTGGATCATATATGCATTACGTTTAAATATTTCATCCGCTCTGCTTGCCTTCTTATTAGTTTTCACCATTGTTTTTCGCAAACTCAGGAGTTACTGCAAACGCGAGCTGTATATTCGTATATGAATTACCCCCTGGGTAATAAATGGTGGGAATTGCTGCTTTCAGCCTTTGAACAAATGTTCAGGGATTATTGATTATTGTAAATTTAGATTCATAAATATAGTTAAACAGCATGGACGACTCATGTGGCCATACCAGGACTTGAAAGCTTGTTGACTCCCAATTCCTGAGTAACAGCGGTGAATTGGCCCAGTATGCAGGTCTCCTGGTAAACACGCCCCTCTGTGGCCCAGCTCTTGCCTAAACTGCCTTCCTTTATCAACATGTTGTGTTTATGCACCCCAACCCCGTCCTCCACCGTGAGATAACGTTCACACGTGTAGCACATGCTGAACATAAATAGACATTGAATTTAATTGGTTGCAGATTTGCATTCGGTAACGTCGACTAAAGATAATTTGCAGCGTGTCTCAACTTTAAAATGAAGTGGAATTTGTGGAGCACTGTTAATGAGTATCGCTCTTGCGACACGTCGCTGAAGATAGCAGCGGAGATTGACAGGTCTTTGCGTTCCAGCTGACTCTGGTCACAGAGGCTGAGTTGGCACAGGGTCCACATTGATTTTTTGTTTAAGGTCTCCCACTCACAGACTCAAACACAAACACAGCATATTTGTTTTGATGCTGTTAGTGTATAAACCACGTTATGCTGTATCTGACATGCAGGGTTTGCACATGTTTTCCCCCCCCATTAATGGTAAAGATACATTAGAGTCCGAAATAAACTAACCTAAATCTAAATTACACTGAACCCTGAGACAAATTGCATTGAAATAGAGCTAAAAGCGGAGTTAATAATGTAGCCCACGTGTTTTCTTTGACAATAAATTAAAAAAAAATTTAAAGTAGATGATGAAACAATAGTAAATCAAACAAGTTCTTATTTTCCTTTCCATTTTTCAGTCAGCTGACTTTCATTTCAACCTGATATTGAGACTGCAAGTAATGTCAAACCCTGAGGGTAAATGCTTATTCATGCTGTGCAACTAAATAATATCCTGCTTACTTACAAAACAGCCCTTTGGAAATGGATAAAATATTGGCAGTTTGCCTTGATGCTGTGGCTTTGGGCGACTAAGCAGAACAGCTTGAGCTCCCGTGACTAACCTGGACATTTGGTTGCAATCTCTCTGCACTTTTTCAGCTCATGTGTACCTCAGTTTGCCGTCGTTTGTCCCATCTTGTAAGTACAAGCATGTTAAAGGGGGCAGTAAGCGATCTTAATCCAATACACCTTTTGTAAAATTCAGCATATAGTTCCTTACGGCTCGCTGTCGGTACTGTGTGCGCTGAGAGCCCTGGCTCTGTAAATTGAAAAGTGAACAAAATGGTGCGGACCGCACCACACAACACAGTTTAGCAACAGGCGCCACGACTTAGGGGTTTCGGCTTCGTGGTCAGCGCGTCCGTCTCCCATACCCGTAGCTGCGGGTTCGATCCCTGACCAGTGCAGTCAAAAAATCGACAACAAACAATCTTTTCCCAAAATCGCTTACTGCCCCTTTAACACGGGAGAAGTGGTGATTACAAAAATGTACGTCCCATAAAATATGTTTGCGTCTTCAGTGGATGACACATATTTTAGTTTGTCCCTATAACTCATGTAAATGATAAATGGACTGCATTTATATGGCGCTTTTCCGCTCAACACTCACAGCGCTTTACAGCACAGTCGGCATTCACCCATTCACACAACAATTCTATATTAAGCGCTCTGACATGCATATCATTCTCATGCTGCTGACACAGCCGCCAGGGATTGAGGGGGCTCCAGAGATTCAGCATGTGGTGTTCGGCATGTGGCGGGGACGAGCTGGTAATCAAACCACCGGCCCTCCAAATAGTGGACGACCCGATCTACCTACTGAGCACACGGCCGCCTGTCCTGATGACCTGCCCTGTGTCCTGTACCTGTACTTTTGATCTGCTGATTAAAAACCTGCACCCTTGCCCCTGAAGCCATGCTGACAGTTTTTGGTTTAATTTGTCAGGTTGTTAGTTGGCAGCCTCTGAGATTTTCTGATTTAACCCAATTGTTCCTATTGCGCACCGTGGACAACTTTCACTGTTAACTTTCACTCTGCAGAAGAAATAATCCCAATGCAAACCGTTGACTGCATATGCGTTTTGGGTGGAAGGTTTGATCATGACTGTTAGGGAGCAGGTGTGGATCAAGCAGTACAGCCGGTTGTCCATTAATCATCCACACGTCTCACAAGTCTCGGTGATGAAGACACTGAAAGTGTGCGCGTGCGTGTGCGTGCGCGAAATGAGACTCTGTGTAGCATTTTGTTGTCGTCAGGGTGGGAAAAAAGAAATGCTTTCCTAAGTGCGTTCTGTTTACAAGGAACAGTGCCTGCATTCACCTTGATACCAAATGGGTGTCGCAGGAGGTGGGACTCCTCACTTGCAAACGCATTCATTCATCGAACTTTGTTTTTCCCACATCAACCCAATAAAACACAGAGGCGGTGGAGAACATACTGTTCCTGCAGTTTTTTTTCTCGAAATATTTATGTCCATGGAGCAGGGCGGCTGTAAAGGAATAGGTTGACATTATGGGAAACTTACTTTTATGCTTTCAGAGATACAATACCACCGTCTGTTTGTCAAATGTATAGCTACAGCTAGGGGGGAGTTATCTTAGCCTAGTATAAAGACTGAAATTATTTTTAATAAACATATTTGATAAATTTACTCTATTGATTCTTGCCCTTTTGGGCCATATCTTCATGGTTGAATGCACTTATTGGAAGTCGCTTTGGACAAAAGCGTCTGCTAAATGAATGTAATGTAATCTAATGAAACAAGGGGGCACAGCTAGCCTGGCTCAGTCTGCAGCTAAAAACATTTTCTTAATATTACACTTGATTTGTTTTCATGTACGAACCTGAGCTTTTTCGAGTTGTTGTAGGCAGATTTTCGTTGCGTTTCCAGTCTTTTTGCTATGCTAAGCCGCTGAGCTAACTGTTTCCTGGCTCCAGCTTCAAATTGAACCGCCAGATATGAGAGTGGTATTGATCTTTTCATCAAGCTTCCACCAAAATGGTGAATAAGTCTATTTCCCCAAATGTTGGACTTTAATTGCTACAGATTGAAAAGTGTGCTCATGAATGTATGAAGCTGTCGATTAGCCATGTGTTGATGCAACCGTCAACTGAAAAGGCTTAAATGTGAGCAACTCGTGCGCACTCATGAACATATGAGCATCACCCAAGATGAACCACTTTGGCCATTTGGTCAATTTTGATAAACGCATTCAGTTAAAAATGCATCTCACAGAGAATATTGTGTCAGTTTTAATCCCTTCTCTGTTGGTTTCCAGGTTTCTGGGCGAGGGAAGTGGGACAGATGATTGGGTTCGAACACCCAACTATCCCAGTGCATCACCAGTACGTGGTGACGGCAACGGTACCAGAGGTGAAGGCTCTGGAGAAGGAGCTGGCTGTCATCAGAGACCTGGAGGGCTCTTACTACCTGCGTCAGGAACGAGATGGCCTGCTGTTTGGCCCGTATGAAAAGATGGAGAAGATGGTGCTGCAGGACTCCTGGGTCAGAGACGGTGTACCTCCAGGTCTGTCTTCCATAGCTTAAACTTGTTCAGTACATCTAAGAACTCTTCTGTTGTTAATTTTGGAATAGTTGTACATCTTTTGAAGGTAATGTAGTGTTTCTGTCCACCCTGCGTCCTGTCTGGCTGCCGCAGGTTTCGGTAAGGAGCTATTTGAGTCTGACCTTGACAGGATAATGGAGCATGTCGAGATGGCCATGGAGATGGTCCCTGTGCTGAAGAAAGCGGACATTATCAACATCGTGTCTGGACCAATCACATACACCCCCGACCTGCTGCCCATGGTGGGACCACACCAGGGAGTTCGCAACTACTGGACTGCCATTGGTTTTGGGTACGTGCAGCAGGATAGCAGTTGGTGAACACCAGTGTTCATGTGGATTTAATGTAGTCTTTTGTAGTTCAATAAAATGTAGTGATATTTCTGTAGCGATTCATCAAGAGCAAGAATTGGATGGTAGACTGTCTACGTCAACCCTGTACTTTCTGACAGATACCAGACTGAAAGTGATATTAATGTTACATCAGTGTTAAATTAGCTCAGCCTTTTATAAATGCCTAGATGTTTTTGTAGTTTGTCCCAAACCGTTTTTCTTGTCGCTTGTCTGATTCTTATTCAACTGTAAATGAAATGTCACTTTATATTTAGTTGTAGTGAAAACTGGATGGTGAAAAAATGTATCATAGTTTTCCTTGATGGCATCAACAACAAACAATTGTTTCGACATTCAACTAAAGATAACGGCCAATTTGTATGTGTTCAGTTATGGAGTCATCCATGCTGGCGGTATCGGTAAGTTCCTGAGTGACTGGATTAGGAACGGAGAGCCTCCCTATGACCTGATTGAATGCGACCCTAACCGCTACGGCAAATGGGCAGATGTACCATTCATGTGTGCCAAAGCTCGCGAATCCTATGGCTTCAACAATGTGGGTAAGGTGAATATAAGACAATCGCACGTTCATTGGGCAAACACGTTTCTTTTTTACTGCCGACGAACCCTCTGCTGTATCTTCCTCACTCTGTCGGTGCCTCCAGTTGGTTACCCCAAGGAGGAGCGTTTTGCTGGCCGGCCAACCAGCCGAACTAGTGGTGTTTACGACCTGCTGAAGGACCAAGGATCCATGGGCTTTCACGCTGGCTGGGAACAACCTCACTGGTTCTACAAACCTGGAGACGACACTGGATACAAGTAATGCTTCTTTGTACATCTGTGTTTGATTGACAAGCTCTATCTAAATTTTTTCCACCCTGAACAGTAGCAAACGAAAAACAGCAGGTAAACATTTGAACAGGATGTTTTGGCTTTTGTTATGGAACTGATTTTAATTTAATTGCTGACTGTTGTTGCTGTCCTCTAGCCAGATTGCGCATTCCTGCTTTGGATCCACACCACATCCGCTTCCCTATTTTAAAAAAAACACTATCTTAACTGTTGTGAAAGGAGGATGATAAAGTGATGGCTCTTGCATACCAAGAAGCAACAATGGCCTGTGTCGGAGATCAACAGTAAGACTCCGCATACATGTATATTCTGTTCAAATGAAGGTGGTGTGCAGAAAGGCACGCCAGAGCAAATGTTCTAGGACACAGTGTTCTCTGTGTAGAAAGGAGCCATGAAGAAGAGCAAAAGAACATGCTCTCGCACAGAGCTCCCTTCCAGCCCTTTCGGCACATCATCTAACCGTCTCCTCTAACTCCTGCAGGACAAGAGAAGCATTTCGATAAGTAAAGTAAATGCCACCCTGAAAGAGACAGGGCAGCTGATCGCGTTCAACATATAGCCGTCAGTAAGGACACAGCTTCAGCAAATCTGACGAAACAACAACAACAACAACAACACATGGTCAAAGACAGCTTGAGACGATCTGGCGAGTGTTTGGACTCGTACCAAAGCCCGGATGGAGAATCCAGATGGCCCTCTCGGTAGCTGCATACTTGGCTCATATCTGTGACAGAGAGATGATCCATTTTTCCGATATATATGCAGCTGTCATTATCTTGCTATGCAATACTCTTTCCCCAGTTTTCACTCTATTGTATTTTTAGGCACGTGGCGTGCCGGGGACGTCAATTTTGGTTGGTCCACAAAATTGTAAGAAATAAATTGCAAAATATTCATGAAAATAGTGTTCCCAGATTCGGGCTCCACAGAGGGTGAATCCCTATGACTTTGGCGATGCCCTGGCTTTAAACAACCAGCAGGCTGACAATTTGGGCTTTTAGTGAAATATCCCAGCCTGGGACCCAGAAAAAATTCTGGGAGCGAATTTCATTCGCTCTGCCAGATCCAGTCTGGATCCGCTGAGTTGGGAAGGGATTTCCTCCGGCAGAAAACTTCACAACAACGAACAGGACTTAAAGTACCCGATCTTTTCAAATTTCTCCCACAGACATTGTGGAATCCTCATCACAGGCATCTCCTCATTGCACACTCATCAGGCGTCACATGATTCGTCGCTCTCACCGGTTGTATGTCTATCCGATTGCGTCCGGTCGCATTTTGGCCTGCGTCCGTTGGTCCCCAACAACTTTGATGATCTGCAAATGTCAGGACGAGAGAGAGAGAAAGGGAGGGGGGTGGGGTGCAAATAGAGAGAGAAGGTGAACAGTTCTCACAAACTTCATGAATTGCCTACCACGATGACCTGGCTCCCTTGTACTCTAGTCTTTTGAGTTCAAGCACTACTTTCATAAATCTGTCCTTCTATCAGAACAATGTTCATTCATTACACTGAATCTAATGAAAAAAGTTGCTACTCATTTAGGCAATGGATATCAGATATAACATTCACATTGTCCTTGTACCCAGGCCCAGTTTCTGTCGCACCAACTGGTTCGGACCAGTTGGCAGAGAGTGCAAGCTGGTGATGGAGAAGGTGGGAGTGATCGACCTGACTCCTTTTGGAAAGTTCATCGTGAAGGGGAAGGACTCCCAGAAGCTGCTGGACCGCCTCTTTGCTAACACCATGCCCAAGGTAGAGCATGTGTATACTTACGTGGGGGTTCGTTAAGTCGCTGTTGTTCTGAAAGTTGAATAGAAGGTTGGCAGTGAGTGATGACAAAGCTATCCACCTGATTCTGATGGTTACACAGCCACCACTGAAAATCCAGTTTGCACAAATGGTCCCCTACTCGCCACAGATTCAAACAATTCATCTTCTTGCTCCTCTCTGACTGCATGTCCTTTGACCTGTTTGTTTTCAGGTGGGCCACACTAACATCAGCCACATGTTGACGCCCACTGGGAGGGTCTTTGCTGAGGTCACCGTCACCCAGCTGGCACCGGGAGAGTTTTTGCTCATCACTGGCTCGGGGTCGGAGCTACACGACCTCAGGTGAAATGCATTGAGCCTTTCCCGCACGGGCACAATCATGCTCGAGTTGAAGTGGCTACACAATTTTATTCCCAATTTTCCCAAAATCCCGGAGCTGCAGCAAATCGGAGGACAATCAGCGTAAAAACAGGGGCTTGCAAATCAGCACTTGGTCGCTATGTGTGAACTAGCAACGACGCATGTGACTCGCAGAGGCCTCGCCGACGTCTGCCAGATATCTAGCAGGCTAAATATCTGGACAGGTCCGGGAACCCACCTCCTGCATCGTGAGTTGTGGTGTGACAGGCAGTGAGTTCGTCGACCTGGCAACCCTGGGGAGGAACTGTAGCACAACAACACAATTCAATTAAATTCGATTCAATTCAATTTTATTTGTACAGCGCCAAACTTTACACTTTACATACACAACGACACACTTCACGCATATTCTCTGCCTTTTCCGTTTTTTCTGATCAAATCGTCACGCAGGCTATATGCGGGGCGGGCGTTTTCACTGCGACCCACGATGAATGTAACCTCGAGCTGCTTTATTGCGGAACCACATATTTCAGACCCTTTCGACACATGAGTGTTCTGCAATATATCGAACACAGTTTATTTTATGACGTCTATCGTGAAAGTGACAGACAGTTCCTGTTTTGCACGTATATCGCATATTTTCAAAATTCTCTCGCGTGTTTTACGGACAAAACCTACTTTGGGGACATTTGGTCCTGGTGAAGGATCGTGTAGTGTGTGATTCCCCCCGTCTCCAATGAGTCGACAAGTGTGAACAGCACGACGAACTGAAAGGCTGCCAATATAAGACAGCACGTCGCGTGTAGTATGAACGGTACAGCGATCTTACGACTCCGAAAAATCGGGGATGTGCCCGAGGCATTAGTGACCAGCGGGTAACGTCGTAGTGGAGCAATTAGCAGCCATTGAGAGACAGATATTTCCCTCAGCAGTAGGTAGGGACCAGAATGACTGATATAGTAACTGTAACGGCTGGATGTGAAAATTAGCGACAGTTAGATGGTGTGTTATTTAACAAAGAGAGTAAACTCCAAAATTTAAAATTTTATTTTATTTTCTTGTACACATACGCTTGACTTCAAATGAAGGGACGAGCTACGCGCTAATACAGTTTGATTATCTTTCGAGAGTTCCATGCCAGTCCAAGAAGAAATTGGAGAAATTGAGTGAAACTCGTAACTTCCCGTAACAGGGGAACCTTTCAATGGGATGAATTCATTGCAGGGGGGCGGGGGAACCTTTTTCCGAGGGCATTTTGTCCATTGCCGGACAGGGTCAGAGCTGTTCTGGTGGCACGAGGGAGACCTACGCGGTTTAGGTCAGGTGGTTTCAACGTTGTGGCTGAACCACTCTGGAGCTAGAGCTGCTTCTCTTTAGCGAGGCAACTGATGTCCGGTGGGAGTGAGGACTTGCGACAACCTGCTGGAACAAGTTCAACTCACCTTTGGTAGAGCGACACGTGGCTGACAAAGACAGTAATTCCTTCCACCTCTCAGTGGTAATCCCACACTCGGCAGCGGCTATTTGGTCTGTAATTGTTATGTCTGTGGGGACAGAGAGAAAAACTGGAAATGTATTTTATTGTCCATGAAGTGTTTTTTCAATATCTCGTGCCATATCCACTCTGCGGCAGTTCTGCTGGGCAAATCATCCAGTTAAGCTGCGTGTTTTCCAGCGGTAATGAGTCTCAAGATTAACCCTTCCATCACATCTCCACGAACTACACACACTGGCTCGTCTTATTTCATCCCCCCAAAAAAATGTGTTTGTCCATTTCTCTTGGAGAGTGTGGCCTTCCACTGTGCCACATCTGCTTTTCTTGAGCAATGTGCATGTTAAGTCTGACTGTGAGCTGATAAGCATACAGCCAGAAAGGGACCTCTCTGAAGGACTCATGAGATTTCTTTGGCCGTCTGAGTTGCATTTTTTGTGCTTATGGATTGGCTTGTGGGCTGGATCATATTGTATCGTGTGCAGTGCACAGCCCGGGCGCCGGATGTTCCCCCCCCCCTGATTCATTGCCATATGTATTAAAATACCACAAGTTGATTTTCTTTTGTACCATGAAAACCTTACTGCTCTGCAGTGCACAAGTACACAGTGTACAGTCGTGTCATCAAAACAGTGTTACACACAGTCCTACATGTGTACAGTTACATACAGCATAAAGAATAAACACGTGACCACTGTTGTCAGTAGTTAAGAGACCTGAAGACAGTAATTAAAAAGATTCCTTTCATTTTGCAACTATTTAAGTTTATTTTTGGATGGTTATGTCTTTCATTTCAATTCTTATCGAAAAGAAAATTTACAAAAATGAAGATAGTGCAATTCTGACGCAGTAAATTCATTTGAAAATGAAAAACAAAAACACACACACAATAGACTGCTATAAAAAAAAATGACAGACAATGACAGCAACTGCAGGAACCCACTCTTCCCATGATACATCTTAGCAAAACCTCACATAACAGTTAACGCAACATTACAATGTTCAGTTTCCCTGCACAAAGAGCAGAGAACGTGATGCCCCTCACTTCTTCGGGTCTCACACACCCAGGACACAGTTGTGCCTCAAGCTGTGCAGTGTTATGCCTCAGAAACGTAAAACCCAATCTCACGCCATGTACTGACCCCTAGTGGGGGAAAATACAATACTACAGTTACTCTTACAGTTCAATTTAAAAAATGAAACTGAATTATATTTTGAAAATAGATTTATTATGATAAAGAAATGAACAGATGGCTGCAGTTATAGAAGAACATTTTATGTATTTGATTGTCATGCATGTGCACTGAAACACACAAGAAGCGAAGTACACAGGGATGCTACGATGATGAAATATTAAAATCTCTTTGCTCTGTGGGTTTTGAACTTGCCTCAGGTGGATGGAGACGGAAGCTGCAGATGGCGGATACGACGTCGACATCAGCAACGTAACAGAGGATATTGGCGTGCTGGGCATTGCGGGACCAAACTCGCGCAAAGTGCTTCAGAAGCTGACGGATGAGGATATGAGTGACGCCGGATTCAAATTCCTCCAATGCAAGACCATCAAGCTGGCGGGCACACCTGTCAGGGCCATCAGGATCTCCTACACAGGTACCGAGTGCTTTGCAGAGTTGCTCCATGTTGTCTTGTTGAAGAAAAAGGAAAAAAAGAGAACTTTCTCCCAACTAATTAGCTCTACGGGCCTGATAAGCCAAGTCAGTAAAATAAGCAAAATGAGAAATACAACGGTAGCATATGATGAAATTAAAAGATGTTGCAACATGAGTGGGCTCATGTATTGCAGTATAACACGGTTTTGGTGGCAGTGGATATATTATTATTAGATACATTATTAGTATTTGATAGATAAATGTGTCAGGTCCTGTATTGCAAACTGTTTACTGTCTCTACTAAACATTTACATAGGATAGGACAGAGCTTTTCCTCCTGATCTGGATAGGAGCGGTCACCTCGTAATCCACTCATCCAGAACACTTACCCCTTTATGTGTTTGCTTACATGGATGTATTCCCACTGCCATAACTTTAGGCAGATTTATTTATGTCCGAAAAGTATAATTTGCTCTTAAGGGCGCGTAAATCTTGGTTTCAGACCCAATGTATTTTTTTGAAAGCATTTCATATTCATGACATCATCAGCAACAATCAAATTTAAAGTTCAGAATAATACATAATAGACACCTTGGTCAGCAAGAGTTGTAATGGCTACAAAATCAGCTCCAGGTATAGTCAGGTAATATTTTGACCATCGGCCTGTATAATTCTACGCCAGACAAAGAGACCGTCTAACATACCATACGGTGATGCTGTGTTTAGGTGAGCTCGGCTGGGAGCTGTACATTGACCAGAAGAGCATGGCAGCTGTGTACCAGGCCATGATGGAGGCGGGAAAAGAGGAAGGCATCGACAACTTCGGCACCTACGCCATGTCCTCCCTCAGACTGGAGAAGGGCTTCAGAGGCTGGGGGGCTGAGGTACACACATGCCCACACACACACACACACACACACACTCGACACACTAGTCACAGCTAACTTGTCGATCTTTACAGATGAACTGTGACACCAATCCTCTGGAAGCTGGGTTGGATTATTTCATCAAACTGAACAAGGTAACCATCTCGTGTTTTTACTTGCGTGTGGCGAAAGGGACAGAGGTTGGTTGGTTTGTCCTCCCACCACGTTGGTCCAGACTGCAATACTGTATATCAACAATTTGGATTTGGATTATGCAGATTACACAATTGTCAATCTGTCATAATGATAAACCTTGTCAGGAAGGGAGAAAGTGTGAGACTTCCTCAAGCATGCCTCTGATACTAAATATTACAGGGAAAAATGAAAGGCTCACTACATATTGATACATTCAGGCTTTTTTCTTGTCTGATTTGCTTCATATTGTCACAGAGTGGAAAAAACACAATGGGAGGGTGTTCTCCTGCATTTATTCTCTTCCAAAATCTTTTTTTTTCTGTGGCTGACAGGGAGGAGAAACCTGCTTTACACAGGTTTTCGACCATTGACTAGCAGTAAAGTCTTTACCACATGCTGACTGAAAGACTGATTGACAGATTTAAACAGCTTTCGATGCACCACGGAAATCCTGATGCGAGTGAGGTGGCCTTCACTCTCGTTTTATCTGGCTTTATTAAGGGGCGTGCCAGACTAGCCGCTTGGCGTGCCATATGCAAATTTATTGTGACATCACGAATCGATGCAGCGGAAGTATTGGCTAAACTACTGACGAGGCGTTTCAGGAGCTCCAGGAGAAGTTGTCAGTTTCTGACCTTTTACATACACAAAAAAACAATATAACACAGTAGAGGAAAGGGAAAAACTGAAAAAGCGCAATATGTCTCCTCTAAAACTACGGATGTATGTCGATTTTAATTTGTCTATACTGTATGTATACATTTTATTTAGTCACTGTAGCATCAGAAATGTATTTATAGACTCTTAGTCTTGTTGAAACATTTGATTACTGTCAGCATCCAAGTTTCCACTATGCATGTCTGACCACTAATAACCTGACTGTGCACTGTCTGTGCGTTCAGCCTGCTGACTTCATTGGCAAAGCAGCCCTTCAGGAGATCAAGGCCAAAGGCCTGAAGAGGAAGTTGTCCTACATCACACTGGATACGGATAATATCGACCCAGAGGGCAACGAGACCATCTGGCACAATGGCAAGGTTAGCACCAGCGACGAGCCTCGCTTAAGTCTTCCGCCGAGCACGTCCTGTTGTATTTGATCATTTTGAGGTTGCTGTCGCTCAGTCGGGGTCCCCCTTGTTTCTCATCAGGTGGTCGGCAACACGACGTCCGGAGCCTACAGCTACAGCATCCAGCAGAGCCTGGCGTTCGCCTACCTGCCTCCGGAGCTGTGCTCCGTGGGCCAGAAAGTGGAGGTGGAACTGCTGGGGAGGAAATACCCCGCCATGGTCGTCCAGGAGCCCTTGGTCCTCACCGAGCCCACACGGACTCGGCTGCAGAAGAAAGCAAAGAGCAAAGCATGAGCAGGGGACTGTCCTCGTTTGTCAGTTTGTCACCGGCTAATGAAGAACAATCTCACTAATCTAAGGCTGAAGCTGTTGTGGAAAGGAATCGTGTGCAGTCCATGTACTGAGGTGTTTTTTTTTTTCTCTGTGGTTCACTTCAGGAGACTGTAAGAGTCACAGTCACATAGTTGACTACTTCCTCTTCCCTGTTGCGGTCTTAAATAGACTCAGCATGTGAGAATGCTTAGTCCCAAACCTTACAGTGTGTTGCTCAGACATAACAACTGTTGCCTGATGTAGTTGCACCATAGTGTCTTAAAATGTTAGAATGGTAATTGACTTTTTCTAATTCCACGAATGACTGTAAATGGTTTACGGGTCAACATTTGAACCTCTAAGTGTGAAAAATGCTTGATTTTTGAAAAGGATTCAAACTGAAAGTGTCAAATTGTGTTTATTTTGAAAGTGAGAAATGATACTGCTGCAGTCTTTATAGTCAGGAGATCACTCTGGGACTGTGGAAAAAAAATAGGGGAATGAAAAGTAAAAGCTGCTTTAAACACCAATAACCAAAAGAAACAGAATGTTTGCAAAGTTGCACACAGATTGTTTTATAAATCTGTTTTTTTTAACTAACTAATTTGTCATTAAATTGGTCTTTATTAATACCTTAATCATTAAAAGCAATGCATTCACTCGCTTGTATTAGGGGTTTGACTCCCTCTCCCCCTCTTATCCTTTATCACACTTCCTCAGTCAGTTTCCATCTTTTCTTCATGGCTGACTTGTTTAAGCCCGAAGAACCTAAAATGAACACGGGCCACTAATGAGAACTCAAGTGCATCTACACATTTCTCTTCCTGACGAATCATAACAAGTTGCACTCGTGTCAAATTAAACGTGGTGTGTCATGAGATGGAAATCACATGCTGTAGTCTGGGGTTGGGCAGTTTTCCAACATTAGTACAAGGTCTGTGGTGGACTATAGTGACCTACTTTCATTTTAAGGGTATAAACCTGTCATGAATGAGCAACAATTATCTTTGGGTTAGGGTTAGTAAATGTGTTTTTTTTTCTTCTTTTAAATGTGGGACACTAGTCACAGAACTCAAGGGTTCATGCACTTTGAGGAAGATTGCAAATTGTATTAGGCTACAAAAAAACCCGACAGACAAACACAAACAAACTGAATAAATCAGCACAAAAAAAACAACAAAGATCAAACGAACAACAGCAAAAAACGAACAAATTAATAATTGGGATGAGCAACCCCCGCCCCCAACAAGAAAAAAAAAAAACGAACTCGAAAATGTTGACCAAACGCGGCTTCCGTATATTTATGTCATTGGCTGTCTTCCTAGTCCTCTGATTGGATGCTGCCGCCGAGGTGGAGTTTTTGATCTGCCGAACAGGGAAGTGATGGTCGGACGCGGGTTCAAAGTTTTTTAAACAGTTACAAAACAAAATAACGTCGAGAAGCTCCACGTGACGGCTCTGGCTTCCTGGTGTTGTGCCCAGCCTCCGCCATCTTGCGCCTGCCTTTGAACCGCAGGCTCGTTGAGTGAAGCGGTAGGTAAGAAACCTAGCGATGGCCGAAACACTCGTGACAGTTGTGTGTCTCCTCAGCTCCGCGGCGCTCACAGCCGCTCGCGCGCCTCACATCGTCTTCGTCCTGGCCGACGACTTCGGCTGGTACGACGTCGGGTACCACGGCTCCGAGATCCGGACTCCGAACCTGGACCGGGTGTCAGCCGGAGGGGTCCGCCTGGACAACTACTACGTCCAGCCTATCTGCACCCCGTCCCGGAACCAGCTCATGACAGGGAGGTACCAGGTGAGCCCCGCAGCCTGCTGCCCGCGCGTCCCATCAGAGAGCATTGAGAGAAAAAATGAATCAAAATCATTTTTTTGGACAGATATTGAACAGAGCCCACGATCGTTCTGAAAGAGATAAAACAATTAAAGCCCTTAAAATAAAGATTACAATTTAGATTCACTTGTCACCTTATGGTAAATATTTTTTAGTTTTTTCCCCCCCGCAATAATAAACACATCTGATTCCAAAACGGTGTCAAACACAGTGCGTCATCGGGTCAGAGTACAATAAATTATATTCATACATTTGATTTCTGTGTGAAAGCAACTGCTGCGCGAAAGCGAGCTGTGGATTTTGGAAATTCCATCAATTTTTTTTTGTTGCGAAAATTAGTTTTCCTTTGATAATTGTGCTTTTGTGATCACCTGTACTTAAAATATGAAGTCGATAATCAGGAGGTTCATACTTAAAATGCCACCACAGCATCACCACATCGTTGTTGGGTAAAAGTCTAATGTGGACACGGGTGGGAGGCAGAACAGGAAGAACAATGTTTGTCCTTACTTCAAACCTGTTTTGCAAGGCAAGTTTAACTGTGTAGCACATTTCAACAACAAAGCAATTAAAAGTGCTTGACATAAAATATTATAAAAGCATTGGAAAGAAGCACATCAAATGACATTCAAATACAATCATAAAAAAAAAAGAAAAATCTAAAACAATTCAAACTAGTAGAATAAGACGGGTTATAAAAGTTACAGTGCAGTACGAGAAATGTATAGATATCTTATTTACTGAAAGGCAGCGGCAAACAGAAAAGTCTTCTTGCTTGATTTAAAAGAGCTGAGACTTGCAGCGGACCCGCAGTTTTCTGGGAGTTTGTTCCAGATCTGTGGAGCCATGTTTAGTTCTGACTCTGGGGACAGAATCTTGGCTCTTAGATCCAGTAAAACCAAGACTGACATTTTGCCATTGTCTGTGTTTAAGTGGATGTCATTGAAGACTGGAATAAGAATTGTTTATTGCCATGAACTCGTTCAGCTGCTTAAAAACAGCCTTTTCAATAACTTTGCTCCGAAATGGGAGGTTTGTTCTTTTTTTGTGGCTTGATGACAACAGTTTCCTGTGGGAGGACACCTGAAAGAAGAGATGTCTCTTTCCACACTCTGACGCCATGCAGTTTGAACAGTTTTTGAAAAAAAGCCTGTTGGCAGAATATCAAGGCAACAGGAAGAGGCTTTTTGGATGTTGTATAATGTCCTCCAAGTTTTAATGGTTGATCGGATAAAATTGTGTCATGGTATTAAAATAGATTTTAAGTGGACACACAGACAAAAAAAGTGTCCTGCACCTGATGTGGTTCATTTTGTCAGTGAAGAAGGAGGCAAATTCATTGCAGTCCCTGGTGGAAAGATTAAACCATTGTCACTCACCACAGAGCCTGTTAGTTCCCTCCCGGCTTCCTGCCATTTTTCAACAGGATGCGTGTTTTGTTCCCCTCCACAGATTCACACAGGCATGCAGCACCAGATCATCTGGCCCTGTCAGCCGTACTGTGTGCCCCTGAACGAGAAGCTACTGCCCCAGTACCTGAAGGAGGCGGGCTACGCCACACACATGGTGGGCAAGTGGCACCTGGGCATGTACAAGAAGGACTGCCTGCCCACCCGCCGCGGCTTTGATACATATTTCGGTTTGTATGTTTACACATCTCGTGGGGCACAATTTCAGTTAATGCTGCGATTAATATATAACAACAAAAAATATTCATTTTTTAAATTGAATTCTTATCATTCAGCAAATAATAAATATTGATTAGATTGGTAATCATGCTTTTCAAATGTTTGTTTTGTCCACACACCAAAGATGTGTAGTTCACTGTCATTGAGGAGCAAAAAACCCCCAGATAATATTCACATTCAAGAAGCTGAAATAATAGAATTTTGACTGTTTCTTCATTATAACTTACTTGAACCGATTAATCGATTATCAGAATAGTTGGCAATTAATGTAGTAGTCAATTACTAATTGAATAACTGTAGCGGCTCTATAAAAAAAACCATTTGAATTGTTTTTCATGAAACTTTACAGTAATGTTAAAATGGTACTAAATTTGTCCCTTTTGATATTTTGGGTTTCATAAAATGTTTACAGTTCTACTCGGCCAATGCAGGAGTAGGCTCTCAACTCAAAACGTTTCACCAACAAGCGACAGAAAGACACCACACAGAGTTCTGTCTACAGGGTTTGGACATGAAGGGATTAATAACAGCATCACTCATTACTCAACACCTACACACTGTTGAAGTGAATGAATTTCCCTTTTTTACGCTTATACCTCTATATCTGCATGAGATTCTTCAGACATTTTTGAGCATGTTTCATTGCAAACTACAGAATATCTTGTCACTGAGGAAAATATTCTGAGCTCAGGTAACTGATGGCACCAAATTATTTGCTCTTTTAATTTTTGTGGATGCTGGGGGGATATGTCACCTGATGACTGTTGTATTTGATTGATGATCAGTTCTGATGTCTTTTTATGCCAATTATCTAAATGAACAAAAACTGATAAACTCATTTTAATCAAAACCCGCAAAGTACTTGGGGGATTTCTTTTCTTGGCATTGCTATATTTTAAGTCTGATATTTTAAGTCTGATACATACGTTTATATATATATCAGATATTATCCTGGAAACTTTCCTCATAGTTTCCTAAAAATTAGCTGGTATTTAAAAAGATATTTCGAAGAACTGGCACTAATTATGAGGGAAAAGGATAAAACGGAAAAAAATGGGAAATCATTGAATAGGAAAAGGAAAAAGAAGTCAAACGCAGACATTAACATGAGATTTTCCTTGTCAAAATATAAATAAATCCAAAAATATTTGACATTAAGTAGCTAACTAACTATCTAACTTACTGATCAGTAAGAAATATTTTTTGTGAGCATAACTTTGTATAATCTTCTTGAATTTGAAGAAACTGAAGGCACACCAGATGTGAATTTTTACATTTTTATCAACACTGAGCTTTTCTTAGGATTTTGGTTGGTAAACAGCCAGATAGTAATGTTTGTGAGTCTTTTAGTGAAGGAATTAAAGGGAAACTTTTGAGTAAGCACGGGGGTCAAAAATAGGATTCAAACGCTCATGATGTTTCGACAGCATTACTCATAAGAGGAACTGTTTCATAGTCGGGCTACTTTGTGCCTGCAGGCTACCTGACAGGCAGCGAGGATTACTACACCCATGGGCACTGTTATCCCATCTCTGCCCTGAACCTCACCCGCTGTGCGTTGGACCTGAGGGAAGGAGAAGAAGTTGCCACCGGATACAAAGGCGTCTATTCGACTGAACTGCTCAGCCAGAAGGCCATCGGCATCATTGAGAAGCACAACTCTGACAAGGTGACACACACAAAACAATGGAAAAATGCTTTGTCACCTTTCTGAGTTTCACTGGAAATGAAATGGGGCAGGAGGAGTTCAGAGAAAAAAACTGATAAACTAATTTTAATCAAAACCCGCAGAGTACTTGGGGGATTTCTTTTCTTGGCATTGCTATATTTTAAGTCTGATACATATGTTTATATATATATATATCAGATATTATTATTTCCTCATAGTTTCCTAAAAATTTGCTGGTATTTTAAAAGATATTTCGAAGAACTGGCACTAATTATGAGGGAAAAGGATAAAATGAAAAAAAATGGGAAATCATTGAATAGGAAAATGAAAAAGAAGTCAAACGGAGACATTAACATCAGATTTTCCTTGTCAAAATATGAATAAATCCAAAAATATTCTACATTAAGTAGCTAACTAACTTTCTAACTTACTGATCAGTAAGAAATGTTTTTTTGTGAGCATAACTTTGTATAATCTTCTTGAATTTGAAGAAACTGAAGGCACACCAGATGTGGGGCCTGCACTAGGAAGCAATTTCACGATACGCTTTCATTACCTGACTTCACTGAAAATAACATTGGTCGTCCTGGATTTCCTGAACTATAAAGCTTGTTATCAACAGTGGGTACTAGTTTTTGCTGAATGAAGTCGCCCTCTGCTGGTGATTCCAGAGAATACAGGCTACAGGCACTTCTGCATTGGCTTCATATACTATGTCAATTTGTATATACAGTCTATGGTTGCAACTCATTCTCACAGGTCCGTCAGTCAGTGATTGTTAGTCCAGTCTTATGATCACTTGTTTTTTTAGACAGTGAAGACACATGTTTCAGAACAAGTGGTTGCGTCTTAAAAAACGGTTTGTCAGAATCACTCTCTTTATCTTTCAGCCGCTCTTCCTGTATGTGGCGCTGCAGGCAGTCCATGCTCCCCTGCAGGTGCCAGAGCGCTACCTGAGCCCTTACCGTTTCATCAAGGACACCCATCGCAGGTTCTACGCCGGCATGGTGTCGGCCATGGACGAGGCAGTGGGCAACATCACCCTGGCTTTGCAGCAGGCAGGACTTTGGGAGAACACGGTGCTTGTGTTCTCGACAGGTATGTGTCTGCACTGAGACACCGGAGGAACATCACTGTCTCCGTCGCAGTGGGGATTTGAACCCTGTGTCAGTTTGACGTCAAACTATAAAACCCCCCCCCCCGACAAAATCAACCCTCTTCAATGAAAATCCCTTGCTCAAGTAAAACATGAAACGAGGTAAAAAAGAAAAATGTATTACAAGCAAATATTTATGTATTCCATTTAAGGTGAATCATGAATTTTCTGATATGTTATGTCAACTATAAAACTAGGCTTGAGGCTTTTTTAAGATGTTTGATTTAGATTGTCTTTGGTCACAACAGCAAACCCGTACCATTTCTCTCGAAACAAAGAAAGCTCAGTTTTATTCAAAGATAGGATAATCAGCTGCACAACTCTGGGAATGGTTCATTCTAGTGGATTTTTTATTCTTTATTTTGTGCCAGAATGGAAACCTAGTTAAGAGCAGTTAGATTTTATGTTTGCCGTTTTCTCTTGAGCATCAAAGACAGTTTTTTCCAGGGTTAAGAGGAGTTCAGATGACAGCTTAGTTCCAGGTTTATTGAATTAATGTATCAGAGGGTTGGCTCGTGCATTTTAATACACAATTCGATTAAAAATGAGGTAGATACTGCAGATCTCTTTGCGTCATGGGGAATCATAAATTTGATTGATGACTCGTGGTGATGCCGTCCAGGGATGGAAGGTGATAGGCCGACCGGGGACAGACCCAGGGCACCTGGGCCAAAAGCTCTGTATGAAGTGTGCAACGCAACACTTATTAAAAAGTCAATCGCTAAGAAACTCGAAACAAACAAAGAAAATTAAAACAAGCACAAATGGACGCATATTACCAAAGAGGAGCAATGCAATGCAAGACAATGAAAAATTGACACAGGACAACTACGAAGAGTCACGGAAATGAAAAGAAGAAGGAAAATGATCATAGAGACGAAATAACTAAAAGAGACACATAACAACCACAGGCTATCTGGAGTTACAAATAGATTATTTGTATTATTTACTATTAGAATATTTAAATTGACTTATTTGTAATCAATTTATCAGAGGTTTTTAATGATGTACAATTTATTATCACCGAGGATCAGGCCCCAGCTGTCAAAAAATTAATTATCTGCATTTAAATGATTTGGAAATCCTATAATTTTGCTATCCAGAATCTCTTAATCCAGTTTACTTTTGTCCCAGTTTTGATAAAGCAACATTGAATTTGGATCACCCTGATCCAGATACAAGATACTTTTCTAGATTACAGAATCCGGATTAACAGTGCTCTAAATGAAACTGCATATCGCACTGAAGGCTACTAGGTGTGTTAACAACAACAGGTGGAACAGCAAGTGGAGTCACTCAGTGTATTTGTGTGAAAAAACAGAAAACAGAAAACAATACATTATAAATACTTACCCTTTAAAAGTCTTTCAAACAGTCAGACCCCTCATCTGACTGACAAGAAATAGATAAGAAAAGAAAAAAAATAAATACATTATTCAAATACATTATAGACGTTTTGGCCACGTATTTCAAATCCACATTTCAAATATCCTGCAGTCGAAAAATAAAGAACATTCAGAGTTCATCTTCCTTTGGTGGAATCTGAATTCTAGTTTTGTTTTGCTGTAGTTGGGTGAGATATTGACGGCTGTTTGCAGGGTGACAAAATCCTTTTGTCTAACCTTACTGTACCGAAAGCCATATTTCTACTTTATCCACTTTATCAATGTAATGATAAGAAAAACCAGGTGCAAAATGTATATAAATGTATTTATACTAGATGTAGGGTTAGGGTTATATAAATGTTGTTTTATTCGACCAAATTCAAAGTCTTATTGAATTTTGTTCCTGAAATCCAGTCTGAATCCGCCCTGCTGCTGGGATCAGAATAATCGTGATTTTTAAAAAATCTAAATTATCCCAATCCCACCAAAAAGTTTTGAACAACGCATACTGAAGGTTTGATCCAGATTAAAACCAAAATGGCATTACGTGATTTAGTCTGATTCCAGCATCCATTTTTTTTTCTTAACCAATTTTCAAGATTTGATCCAATCCATTATCCAAAATCCAACCAGAACACTTCTGAACACTTCTGGGCCCTGGGTGTTAACAGTTTTTTTGTTAAACAAATTTTACCAACATTCCAGCCTTCTTTAAACCTTAGCCCGATCCTGAGCCCCCATTCAGAAATTCCTATAACCAATCATTGCCACACATGTTTCATATAGTTAGAAAGTAATTTTACACCCCCCCAAAAAAGCCATTGTAATACTCTGCTTGTCCACTAGAGGTCAGGATTTTGTTGTATTTGTTCTTACAGGGCTAAACGTATTGTGTCAGGGTCACTGTCGAGCAGGATGCAGAGATCTACCGAACGAAAGGAGACATCCCTTCGGCTAACGTCTTCAAATAGACCACTGGAGTCTCAGTTCTGTTGAATCTTGAAAAATATCCATCCTATAAACCTTCTGAAGAACATAACAAAGCCAAGACGAGGCTAAAAGCCATCATCTAAACATGTGCCTACTCGCTGGTTTCCACATGTGGAACTCATAATGAATTGCATCTCAAGTAGGTAACTCCTTGAAGGGTTATTTTTAGGGGTTTAAGGGGGTAATTAGAAAGACAGGAACAATGCTGTGAAAGTAGAGTGTGAGGTTTTTATGTGTGGTGGGCTGCGGTAGGTGGCCTGTTTCATTGTTCTTCCACACATTCGGTTGGCTCTCACTCAGAGGATTCAGCCAGCCATATGCTGCGCAGACACTGACTCTGCTGATTTGATGCTGAGGAAAAAATACTCCAAAAGCTCCCTGTTTTCTGTGTAACACAAATGCGATGCACCGGTTGAGTAATGACCAGGATATAGTTTCAAAATGAATAATCGTCCCATACTGAAATGTTTTGCGCGTAAGATCAAGCAAAGGCCTTATTAGTCATTCCCAATCTTTTATGATGTGAATTGTTCTCATAGTCAAGCTGTTATTATTATTGACCCATGTGTGTCAGGCTTAACAGCAAAACCAATGAGCCCTGAACTTGTTCCTTTGTGATGACATTTTCTGCAAACCGACTGCCTCTGTGGGACTTTACTGTAAGCAAATAAGCGAGAGAGCAGAAGTGAAAGTGGGGGGGGTGGGGAGGGGGGATGGCCAGCCGAGCGCCAAAGCAGCTTGAAAAGGCATTAAGGATCAGACGGTCTTTTCCAGAACAGTTCGGGAATCGGCACAGACTACTTCCTGGACTTGCATGACACCGTGCCGCTGAAAGGGGAGCCCTCGCTGGATGCGATTGGTCAAGTGTGTTTGTACTGGACTGACTCATCGGGAGGATGACAGTCAGTCTAACTGCATGTGTGCGCACTTGTGTAATGGTTGGATGTTGTGCAGGATTATTTTTTCTAAGCAGGGGAGAGAATGGGATGAACATTTCTGTTTGTTTAATGTCCTGGATCAACTTGTTTTTGTTAGTTTGCTACACCACTTTGGTCCAGAGTTATCTCAACAGCTATTGGATGGGTTGCTATGAAATCATGCGCAGTCATTCATCGCCAGAAGATGAATTTGCTGATCCCTTGCTTATAAACCAGATGTCTGCGTTTATTAAAAAACTTTTGGATGGGATTGTCCTGTCGTGATTACCTTGTTCCCTAGAAGATGAAGTGTGATGACTTTGTCAAGCCCTTTGACTTTTCATCTAGTTCCACTAGTTTTAATTAAGTGGATTAATTAGTACAGGGCGGACCAGTGGTGTGGTGGTGGGCAATGTGGCCTCACGGCCAGAAGGTTCTTGGTTCCAGGGCCTTTCTTGTGTGTTTCTGGCCCCTTTGATGGGTTTGTCTTTTCTCGCTTTGTGACTTCACATTTTGTTCCTCCGGCAGATAACGGAGGTCAGACATTGAGCGGCGGCAGCAACTGGCCACTGCGAGGCAGGAAGGGGTCCCTGTGGGAAGGTGGCGTCCGGGGAGTAGGATTTGTCGCCAGCCCGCTACTGAAACGACCCGGAACCGTCAGCCGCGAACTGATCCACATCTCCGATTGGCTGCCTACACTCGTTGGCCTGGCGGGAGCGATCCCCAACACCACCAATCCCCTGGACGGATTCAACGTGTGGAACACAGTCAGGTGAGCTGGGACTCGAATTTTCCAACTGACAATGTTTCTTGGGCGGCAGGTTGGCCTGTGGCCTGTATTTACAGCCTGAGCGTCACCAGCTCTTGAGTTTTGACGGCCTGCCCTCTCTTGGTGCCCCTTACTGATTCTTCCCTCGGTGCGCTCTCGCTCCAACTCCCTCTGTCCGTCTCCCTGACCCAGCGTCTTTTTCTTGTTGGAGCTCCTGCTCCTTCAATAAGCCCTTTGTTACTGTGGCAATGAAAGCTCAAAGAGAAGGAAATTCCATCAGTCATTCTCACACAAATCTGTAGCCCCCTCCCCATCCATCTGTTTTTTAGCCATTATGCGCTCTCCATTCCCACCCTTGCCTCTCCGAACCATGAAAGCCTGCTTTTGGATTCAGCTAATTAGTTTAGCTACAAATCCTTTTATGTTGGAACATACCTGAGATGTTGCAATCATTATATGAATAATATATTGAATTATGTGTAGTTGAATTTCCATGTTTTGGAGAACTTTGCAAAGAAACTGTTGCTGATTTGATAAGTCAAATTAAGCCAATTTTCCATGTTGGTTTGTGCACAGGACATCCCATAAACTGTCACCGAATCCCGTTTGTCTACCAAATTACATTTGTGAACTAAATGTGGACGCAGTGAAGAAGGTGAAATTGAGGGCTACAGCAGAGAGCCAGCAGAAAATCGAGGCTCAGCCAGCACCGCAAACTACCACTCACAGGCTCCACTTGACTGGATTGGCTGACGCACGTCAGCTGACCGTTGGCTGCCGGCGTTGCCGTGTGAGCCATGCAACAACACGGGGGAACAAACTGCTGTTTGTTTTCGCTGCTTTACGGTTTCATTTTGTCTTTTAATTGGCTCGCCACTTACGGAAAACAGCAGCCTGACAGCTCGGCCGGTGAAATAAAAAAACGAATGAGACCAAAACAGTAGGCGGGCGGCAGAGAGCGGGAGTTATTTTAGTTGTGTTATCAGACACTGTGGTCAGTGAGAGCGGTGCGTTCTCTCTGCGGTGGAGTGCGGTCGGAGCGTATGACTGCCTGGTGAACGTCAGCCAGCTGGTCCAGATTTACAGATCCCAGTGGACTTTACATTGCACGAGTTAGACATTGTGTGTGTGTGTGTGTGTGTGTGTGTGTGTGTGTGTGTGTGTGTGTGTGTGTGTGTGTGTGTGTGTGTGTGTGTGTGTGTGTGTGTGTGTGTGTGTGTGTGTGTGTGTGTGTGTCCGTGTGTGTCCGTGTGTGTCCGTGTGTGTCCGTGTGTGTCCGTGTGTGTGTGTTCATATGTTTAAGAGTAGCCCTGCTTTTATTTTACAGCAACGGGTTTGCCTCACCCAGACTGGAGCTGCTGCACAACATCGACCCTCTCTTTACAGACATCGCTCCATGTAAGTTCAAGAGTCTAGAGTCCTTTATTGTCATATGTACAGTAAAAACAGTCAATGTTACACAGCACAATAACTTTCTTACTTCGGTCATCCTCCATTTCAAAATAGGAGAGGAAGTGCATTGTGCAAATTGTATGCGCAAATAGACAAGATGAATAAATACTTTAAGCGCTATAATTAAATAGAAACCTAGAAAGACACAGAAAAGAAAGAAAAGCATTGTTCAAATATTAGAATTACTATTGCGTAGTTAAAAAACATATTTGTAGTAAACACTAAAACCAAAATAAAGAAGAAGTAAAAAGGTGAATGATGAATCTATGTACGTTGAACACGTACATAGATTTGTCTTCATCAGAATACATACGTGGGCTGCACTTAACGATTATATCATATAATTTGCAGATTTTTTTCTCAATAAAAAAAAAAAAATCAAAATCACTTACTCTTTATCTCATTTTGCAACACCACTGATGGAAAGAGAACCTTAACAGCGCTGTGAGTCAAAATCTGTCGCAACAACAAGCGTGTCCAGACGTGTGCATCACTTTTAAGTGTCCTCTGGAAACACTTCCGTTTTGTCGCGGCCTATATGCAGCGCTTTTTCTTAATGTGTTGTGTTGCGGCATTTGCAGCGCATTTTCGACATGCTGCCGTGCGTTGTCAAATTGTTTCTTCATTTGCTTGCGTTTTGTCTATTTGCGTATGTTTTCTCAAGTTGCAGTGCTGTGCGCTCTCTGGGCCAATGTATTTCAGCCTTTAAAATGTCAGGCAATCATGTAGAATGGCCATCACAATAAAGCCACAAAAGACGCCTTTTTGTGCCAAAAACAGCCCAAAACAAAAAGTTTGAAGGTTACAGGGATATAAAAATAGTGAAAACTAGTAAATCCTTACATTTGAGAAGCTTCAGCGAGAGGATATTTGGCACTTTTGCTTGAAAAAGATGACTTGTTTCAGCTCTGCACATATAAATACCTCTTGTTTGGACAAAGTTGCTTTTCAATCTCAAATCTGTCAGGGGCAATTTAGGGTTCAGTGTGTTGCCCAAGGACACTTGAGCACGCGGACCGGAGGAGCCGAGGATCGAACCACTGGTTAGTGGACGACCCTGCTCCAGCTGCCCAGTATGTACAGTATAATGTATATGTTCTCTTTCCAGAGCTGGTGAAGAGAGAATTTTGACATGACTGTATAATACACAGCTGTGAAGTGGAAGCATCGACTGACACCAGCTGCACAAATCCTGCCAAAAGGCTGAGATTATTTCACGTTTTCACGAAAGTCACACAGGCTTGTGCTCCTTCTCGGACAACGTGTTCCTCCAAGGGGAACGTCGCCTGGCATTGCCATCACTGCACACACAAGGCCGTCACAGTCCAGATTGTTCTTACAGTGCAAATTCTTAACCTGATCTCTGGCACCTTGAACAGATTTAGCACTTCTCAGACCAGCTTTAGTGCTGTCCTTCAGTTGTACGCCGCTATGGATAAAGGCGTCTGCTAAACAAATACTTTGAAATGTAAATCCTCTTGCTCAGGGCCCGTGTATTCAGTTTTGGAGACAGTTTCTGTGTTTGAAGGAACTTATGAAACCGCACCAGAAAAGGAGCAAAACCATCCCATTACTCCACTTGTTTAGAAAAATTGCAGATTTTTATGGAGCGTTTATGGAGTATATATGATACATAAAGCAAAAAAAAGTCTGGATATATAATACATGTTAAATGGTATTTACAGCCTTGAATAGAATCATATAGAGAGTATTTAAAACCACTGGTTTCCAACCTTTCTGACTTTGAGATTTCTTAAAATGAATGAAACACTGTCTGCCTGTGAGGATATGAGCAGTTCAACCAGAGGGAGGTTTATCCCTCTAAGACTGTTTCAGAGACGCCTGAAGAGTTGAAAGTGTTCGCTGATTTACAAGAAAAAAGCAACCAAAAAAAATTGACAAAAGTTACCAAAATGCGTTTTTTATTTTCCTTTGCCTTGCTAGCTTTTGCAGCTCCATGGAAATGCAGTGTCGCCGTGTCGATTACTTTACCTCTTTGATCCAGACTGAAATATCTCAACTGTTAACTATTGGATTGATGTGCCATGACAATTTGTATAGACATTCCCCAGTAGATGTATCCTACTGACTCTGATGATATTCAGACCCCTCCTTTGGCCACCATCAGGTCAAAGCTTCCTCAAATCCATCGAAATATCTGAAAATGCACAGCCACCACATCTTGTGCATTCATTCGTTTTCCTCAGTGGATAAATCCTCATGAATTCGATGATATCCTGACTTGTCCACTAGCAGCATCAGCAGAATGGCATTTGTGCTTTTGAGTGAAAACTTGTAGACTGTGCGGGAATGTTCTTTTATTTTTCCTATCTTAAACGGATTGGCGTGAAATTTGACATTCATGGTTCCCAGAGGATGATTGGTGATCCCACTGACCGTAAACTACGTCCCCTTTAATTATCTGCTGACCTCTCACCAGGTTGGGAAACGCTAGTTTAAATCCCATCCCTCAACCCATCATCTATGTATAGAAGGATGCCGGAGGCCGGAGCCTCCCAGCTCACACAGGGCGAGAGGAGGGGTGCACACTGGGCAGGTCACCAGTCTGTCACAGGGCTGACAAACATAGTTGGACAACCAATCTCCCCTGCAGGCAATTGAGAGTCACAATTTAGAGTCACCCTTGCACAGGGTTCCTCCCACAGTCCAGAAACTAAGTTGCATGTTTCTGGACTGTGGGAGGAACCCTGTGCAAGCGCATGCAGAGTCTTGGCTGGTTTAAACTCTCTAAGCCGTAATTTCATCAGTTTGACAAAGGATGTGGAGGTGATGGGTAACTTGTGTTACCTCTTATCCACTTCCGTGCTTTGTAGGATGTGTGTTCCTTCTATTGTAACTCTACTGTTTTTCTCTCTCTCTCTCTTTTCCCAACATGGCCACAAGTATCAAGGCCTCATTGTTTGAGCCAAGACTCACAAATGCCAGACATTGTAAAATCCATTTGAAGCAAGTTAAAACAGACTGGGGAAGCATATTACATAACATCTGACTAAACTCAGCCTATTAGCCTTGGTCTGTTATGCCTATTATGAAGGTTTTTTGGGCTGGATGTGATTCTGTTTGTGGCTGATCTCACATGGTGTCTGGATTATCATCAGTGGATGTCCCATTTAGCCACTTAAAAATACTGTCTGTCTCGAATTAAAATGAAACCCCTTCCACGTGTGTGCAAAGGTCATCCGAGTTGTTTTTAAGGAAATATTTTATCGGCAGACTTTATTTTTACACGTTGTAGTTTTGTTTTTGGGATCACTATGCCTCTTGAAATTGTCTTGTGTATTCATCTGAGGGAGGCTGATGACAGAAGTCTGAAAATGTAATCTTCCACTGTTAGTCATCTGAGATGGTTGACGTTTGAGGGCTTGGTGCGTGTGTGTGTGTGTGTGTGTGTGTGTGTGTGTGTGTGTGTGTGTGTGTGTGTGTGTGTGTGTGTGTGTGTGTGTGTGTGTGTGTGTGTGTGTGTGTGTGTGTGTGTGTGTGTGTGTGTGTGTGTGTGTGTGTGTGTGTGTGTGTGTGTGTGTGTGTGTGTGTGTGTGTGTGTGTGTGTGTATGTATGTGTGCATATAGTTTAAAGTCTGTGATTGTAGGGAGGTTTCCAGGAAATGGGTCTTGCAACTGCCCCTTTTTTTGCCACGAGACACAGTGGAGTGGTCTCCTTGTCTAAACCACTTACTATAAGGTGAACCAAACCACTGCCATCTCTGAGGAGGTAGCAGGGTCCTGGTCTGAGGCCACTATTCCTGACTTGAGGGAGGATGCTGCACCTTTGTTATTCATTAAAAAAAATAGAAGAGGTATAGGAGGGAGAACATTTTTGCACTGAAATGTTTCACAGATGTACCATAATTGGCACATAATGTGTCCACAAGAGAGCAGATGTGTACCTTTTGATCCACCATGAAGGTAATGCATAGTTTCTGATTCATCTGCTGTTCTGTGACGCAGACACAACGCCCTTTAGTGAACATAAAGGTCACTTTAACATAAATATGTCATTAAGTCAGACTAGCAACGTTTCGGTAAAACTTTTATCAGTCGTAAGTACCAGCCCGGTACTGTAAAGATTGCAGCAGCAGAAGAGAGAGCGAATATAGATACCCATTTTTAACATTACGGCCTTGTAAGATCTCTCTGAAAAAAATATATTTTCAATCTATTATGCACAAATTCAGTTTAATAACCTAAAAAGGACTTTGACAATAGCCAGTGTTAAGTTGTTGATGAGCTTGTTTCCAGATCAGTCTGTAAAACCATAACCTCTGGCAATGGTAACAAATAGAAGAGGTTAAATACCTTCCTACAACAACAACAATAATCTCTCTGTCTAATGTTCATTCATGTTAACTATATGGACTAAAGAATGAATATCCAGCAAAACGCCCCAATTTAAAGTGCTTCTTGTGTGCTGTCAGATATTATTAAAACAAACACCAGAATTTGATATTGGCCCGAATGTGGTCTCCCATTCATTTTTTTATATGTTGTGTACAGTATTGTCAGAATTACAATTTAATCCACAAATTAAGTCATATTTAAATTGATTTTGGACAAAGCTTGTTTCTCTCTTTGTTGTTGTTGTGATTTTAATGCGCTAGCAGTGCCGCAAACCGCTAGGCCAAGTCGTAGCATCATTCACTAGCACGTCTTTTAAGGTGTGTGGGAGTGATGTTTAACTGCAAAACCAATGTTGGGCTTGGTCTGTGCCCTTTTTTAAAAAAATGGTGCTGACCGCTCCGCACCATTTTTTTTGTTTTCGATTTACAGAGCCTTGGCTGAGCCGATAACCCAGATTTTTTTCCGGCGCACACTCAGAACCAAACAGCTAGCGGACCGCGAGTAAATTTGCAGATTTTTACAAAAGCCGATTGCTTTAGAATCGCTTACTGCCCCTTTAAAGCCACCTGCCACCCGTAACAGAGATCGAGCTGTGTTTCAAATACATAGTAGTTGGGAAAATGGTGAGTGATCATGTTCGTGTCACTGCTTTAGTGACTCAAAGGGCCAATGTATGCTCTCTTAAAACTAGTTTGTAAGACATGCTTACAGTTGCTCTAACCGGCCTCCCTTAAAGGTGACCTGAAAAGCCAGTTGTGATAGAGATGTCAGATCGTCTGTTTCAGAAAGTTACAGACATGGTCAGATACAGACCCTTCTAATCCAACATGCAATAGTGTGGAGGACAGGGCCTTCCGAAGATATTTGACCACCCACCAAGCAGTTTGGAAGAAGTACAAAGGCTGCTCTTAGGTCCACCATTTACTCTTCTTTTAGCTCTGTTTTTGGTCTCCACCAAGTCCTGAGGGAAATATCTTACTCTCGCTGTTGTTTAGCTTGTTGCCAAAAAAAATTCTGTGGCTTGTTTGGTGCTGGGCAGGCTGTACATACTTGTGGTGGTGCAAAACATAAACAAGGTTGATGAAGTGGAGAGACCAAAACATGAACCAAACCATAAGCTGAAAGACAAAAAAGAATTACATAGATCTAAGAACTGCAAAGTCATCTTTCACTTTTAACAGTGTATCATTAAGGTTAAACTAGTTAAAATGAAAATGGAATTAAAGGAATGCTAATTCACTATAATTTTGCTCTAGTGTCAAAGAAGTGACCAAGTCCTACTGGAAATAAATACAAATGGCGTCAGTGTGATGAATAATGTCTATGGAAAGTTCAGTCACCACTTTATCGCGTTTCTGAGAACTGACTGTTTATACAGCTTAAGCCAGTGGCCCTCAAATTATCCTCAACGTTTACTATTGGTCCTTACCATTTAAATCATTTGGATGATAAGAGGACCCAGTGAAGAGCAACACTGCCGCTTTACAAGCTTTCCCCCGCCTGTTTTATGTTTGAATCTTTATTGTCAGTCTCCTCGGTGACAACCAGCCTCCCTTAGTGCGTCCCACTCTGAGACCCCCCCCCCCCCCCCCCCCCCCTTTCCTATTAACCAGGCCTCTGTTTGGAACTGCGCTCTCCACCTTTCTTCTCAGCACCTCTTCATGCTTCTTTGGGTTTCTCTATTTAGCTCATAAAAAGGCTGTCCCCTCCTTTTTTTTTTTTTTTTTTTTTTTTTTTTTACATACCTTACTCTTTTCAAGCTGCTTTTCAAAATCCCTCTTCTTTGCTCTTGCACTGTGAGAAGAGGGGTCCCTGAAGTTCTCTCTTGTCCGGAGAGAGAATGAAAGAGAAACCCTGGACTTTGCCCGAGCCTTAAATCACCCCAAAAATTTCCCCTCCATACTCCTCCGCTCTCCTCATAGCAATTTCTTTGCTCTCTCAGGGTCTCTTCCCACTGTTCCTCCCCCTCTCCTCCCTCTCCTTCCTCCTTTTTCTTGAGCCTCTTTGTGGATCCTCCTGCTGTGGATCCAGATGAGCAGGGCCTTCTCAGAGGCGCTCTTGTCCTGAGGGAAGAATGAATGTAAGAAAGGGGACAGTGTTACTGGTGGGAACTGAAGCCCCTGTCCTTTAAGGTGCAGGAGCGGAAGACGACCCCACAGTAAATCTAACTCAGATGTTTGCAGAGCCCAAATCATTTGTCAAACCAACAGCTTACTTAAGAGCATAAACACCTGAATATGGCAAGATGTCAACACCCGATTTTCATGAAGAGATTTGAGCTTTCCAAGCCTGATCTGTGACACGCTCGATTCAGGGATCACTGCGCATCCAGCGGCCCGGCTCAATGCATGTGAGAGCAATTAAGATACCCACATGTCATTTGTGCAACGAGCAGTGAAGAATTCAATGTCGCAGCTTTTATCATGTGGTTGCAAAAAAATGCTGAGATCAGAAATGTTTTAATTCTCCCGTCATGTCGCTGTGGTCGAATCGGCTCTATAAAAACCAGCTCCAACGGGAAAGTGGAAGTTATTGTGTGGGTGGGGCTTTGTCTATATGCAAAGAATGTGAGGGAATACTTGTTTTTGACAGCGTGAGGAGGCCGAAATTACTTGCAAATCTGTCTAATCAGGACCATATTGTTGGGGTCAACCACGGCATGAACCCGAGAGTACTCCACAAGGCCAGATCTCTCTTCTTCTTCTTTTTTTAAACGTAGACATGTGTGCTCACTTCTGGGAGACATTTTCCATAAGAATAGGAATCGCTCATGGCAGGAGGCTACAGAAAATTCTGGACACAATCAAAACTAGGATTCACTATTTACTTTTGCCTGCACGGTGAAACTATTGGTATCTCAGACCCTTGTTCCTTCTTTGCTTACCGATTTCAAATCTGCCCAACTGCAGTAAAGGCACATTATTCATTGTGCTTGGCAGACATTGAAGACTGGTGCTGAGTCGACCACATTACCACCAAATTTGTCACATTCTTCCAAACCCAAGGTACCATGTGTTTAAAGAAATTAATACGCAAAACTATTTCTTGTCTTGAAGAAAAGGCATAGTTTTGAATTTTATTTTATTTTTTTCAATTTTTGATCCACTCAATTCCTGCTGTTTCACTGCTCATACTTCAGCACAAAGGAGGTCTTTCTTACTGACATTTATTTTCACACTTTCACTTAATACCCACCGATTTCCAAGAATGTACTAAGATTTGGTGCCAGTCCACTAACTTGTATGGTTTTACACAGGGCATTTTGTATCTAATATCATCCTAATCAGCAATTACTATCCTTTTTTGGAAAGTTGGATGACCTCCATGATCGCCTCTGTCCTCTGCTCTCTGCAGGTCCTGGCAGGGAGCATCAGTTAACTTTGGCTGAGGGGGTCAGCAGAGACTCCTGGGCCAACTCCGTCTTCAATGTGTCCATTCACGCCGCCATCCGATCCTCAAACTGGAAGCTGCTGACTGGCTTCCCGGGTCAGTATCTTCTGTCACCCATAATGACATGTTTAGTCTAAGTGGGAAGTGGGAAATCAGGCACATGTATGCACAGGCACTTATTCGCTTCTTATCTCAGCTAATCAGCAGTGGAAAAAGTATTCAGATCCTTAAGTAAAAGCTGCCCTATATTGTAAAAATACTCTTTTTGCAAATGAAGGTCCTGCATGAAATGTCCATTTTAAGTCAAACTACCAAAGAGCTCATCTCTCTTCCATTAATCATCCCATGACCCCTTTAGATAATCCAATTGAGATGATTGATGGAAGAAGAAAGAAGAAAAAAAACAAGGCTCTGATACCCTATCTGTATTGAGTACTTTTGGACAAATCTTTGTCTTTTTTATGCAATATCAGTTTTACATCTTTGTGTCTTATTCTGTTGGGATCTTTTTTTTTAAATTACGGAATCAGCTGTTTAGAAGGGAATATCTCTATTGTAACTAGAGCTGCGAGGATTATTCAATTGGGATAAATAATTTGATTATGATTAAGTTATTTTTACATGTACTAGCTTTTTCTTAATGTTTAATGGCAGTTACTAGAAAATCTTTGGGGTTTGGACGGTCGGTTGGCCCAAACCAGTATTTTTGAGGTGTTACTTTGGACTCTTTGGAAATTACAAGGAGCTTGCACAGTTTTCCTTTTTTCTTTTCAAGATGAAAATATTAGCAGCAAAAAATGCAACAAGGTACCCCAACACATTTTTTAGTATTGTTTTTTTTTTTTTTAATGAGGTCCCTCAAGCAACTTTCATTAGTGAAAGTGTAAAGTAGCATAAAATGGAAAAGTAAAGTTTAAGTACAGCACTTAAAGTCCCCCTGGCAAGTTAGATTTGGTACGTCACAAATACAGAAAACCAATCACTTTCAAATATGCAAATGTAGGCAAAGAAACCTTCCAGTGCACGCAGAGGCAACGCATCCACGATAGGACGGCAGGTGTGTCAGCAGACAGTTAGCGTTAGCATTAGCAGTTCATAAAAGTTTTATGGATGAATCTCGCCGATGTTGCCGCCAGCCATCCTTTTCCACCGGTCAACCTAGCGCGAGCAGCTGTGGTGGGTGAATAGTCATAGTCTCAGAATTCCTCAATGAGGGAGAGAGAGTGGATTTTTTGGGGGGGGGTAAACAATGTTAAACAAAATAGTAAGCATAGCAGATTATTTTTTATATACTTTAAAACGTGACTGGAGGCGATCTTTAAGTAACATACTCACCACTAATGATCCTTCACCTTTTTTTCCTCCAGGTTGTGACATTTGGTTCCCGCGGCCCGGCTTCAACCGCTCCCGGTCGAGCCCCTTCAAGCCGGATCCTCTGAAGCCAGTGATGCTGTTTAACATAGAGAAGGATCCAGAGGAGAGGGAGGACGTGTCTGCTTGGTTCCCCTCGGTGGTGGATAATCTCCTCAGTCGGCTCCACCAACACCAAAAAAGTGCCTTGCCCATAAACTTCCCCGACGACGACCCCAGATGTGACCCAGGCCCCACCGGAGCCTGGGGACCCTGGGCATAGCTGGAGGAGGATGGTGATGAACATTGTGGAGGTTGTAGCACTATGCTTATTGCTGTGAAATTGGTAACAGCTGGAATGTCCGTTGTGGAGAAAAAATAAAATTTTACTCTATGATAGACATTTTACCAACACCAAATAAGTTCATGTAACCTCAATTATCATGCAGATTTTTTTCAAGGAAAGTATTTCAGTTGCTTGCTTTGCAGAAACTTAAGTGGGACACGTCATCCATCCGTTCATTGACATTCATCGCCCATGATGCTTTCAGAGGTTAGATTATAACGATTGCGTAACCTTTTAGCAGCACATGTTGCTGATTTGTAAAGACCATCTCCCCGCTGTTTCAGGTATTTGCACTTCGTTTATCTACTGTTGAGAAGCCGCAGGCCCCTTGTATTTGTCAAGCACAAAGCTGCACAGAAATAGCTGGCTGTATTTAATCGGAGGAAAATGTCACCGACCGAACTATGGAGCCTCTGAAAAGTATATTTAAGCTTTTTTTTTTTAAAAGGATTGTACTGGAGAGAGTAAAACTTCAGATGTGTGTGCGAGAGTGAGTTGGAGCTCAATGTTGACTTTGGCCAGATTTTGATATTTATAGCTGCGTATGCCAGAATTTTTATGCTGAAAATCGATGAAGTGACTGTTTGTATTGTGCAAGCGATCCCTCGCAGTGATGAACCCACCGAGGATTGTCCCTGCATCCTGCCATTTCTCTCAGCTCTTCAATATTTCTGGCATATTTAGGCTCATTGTTCAGGCCGTGCAACTTCATCGGCAGCGATTTTTTTGGCTGCAGCTGTATCAGCAACAAAGCTCCGATGAACCCACTGTGCATCATCTCCGGAGCACCAAGCAGCTAACAGACTACTGACTGGTGAACACAGTGGAGCCTCCAGCGGCGAACAAGTCAGACCTTTCCCTCAGGAGTCGCTGGAGACCTGTAGCCCTGTTTGTGACCTCAGCACTTTGTACTTTACTCCATGATTTGGTCATTGATCATGCCCTAAGCAAACATTTTCATGGTCTCATGGATTGCCGCCCTCCGCCCAAAATGCTATAATGTTTGCTCGGAGCAAAACCAATGTTTAAACACAATATTGGCGCAGACTGTGCCATTCAGCTTTGCAAATGCAACTTAATTCTGCTGTGGACATCCTGCAGATCGCAAAAGTTTAGCTGTGAAATGGAAGGATGCATTTTCGGTGCCCCTGGTTCAGGAAAGGGGAGAGCCACATACTGTACATAATGTCAGGCGACTCACAGCTGGAAAACTCCTTGGCTTTTAGCAGAATGACGCAATCTACCGGGTAATCATCAGTCCAAATGATTACAAACTGCATCAGTGGGTTTCATTTAAGTTGAAGTTTTGTTTTTAAGAAGAAAAAAATAAATTTTCCACTATTTGGAAATGCATACTGGTCAAAATATTTGAGATAAATGAATGTGTTATATGTGTATATATATATATATATATATATGTATATGTATATATATATATATGTATGTTTTGTTCTAGAAAATAAAAACACATAAAAGAGCTAAAAATGGGGTGGAAATGTGTCCGAAATTCTTGTACATTAAACAGCTAATTCCACGGTTCTTTTTTTGGTTACTTCTTACCCTGATTGTTGCCTTAAAGTTAATAGTGTGTAGGTGCCAAATGAGTTAGCAGTGTGTTTCTGTTTGGACGCTGTAAATGTGCGGAATTTCTTGTGGACTTCAGGTATCTCTCATATTATGGCTTCAGAAATGACTCCCACGTGCCCGTCGTTGTCGACCGTTCTATTCTCAAGGACGTGGACGTCATGGATTTACATTTTCTTTGCTGCTGCGGAAACTGATTTTTGTTTCCCGTTTGATCTGATCAGCTGAAGTCAGACCGCTGTAGAGAACAAGCATACTACAACATGAACATCGGATTCCTTCCGAAGGGGTAATTTGCATATTTGGAGTCTAACTTCCTTAATACATACACCTAGTTTGACCTTTGGCCCCTCTGTGTTTGACCTCCCACTAGCAGCAGCATGCAGACTACCACAGGATATGCTCCCTGCAGGGAGTGGGCGGCACCGTCCTAATGCGGGCCGTGACCCTTGACCTACCTCTGTGAATTGATTGGCAGCCGAGCGAGGCAAACAACAAGGCTGGTTACTGGGGAGGACAGTGGCGCTGTAAAGCCGTTTGACATCAGCAGGTTAGTTATGTGAATGAAGCTTGTTTTCTTTTCTTTTTAGTTTTTTTTGTTTTTGCACAATTGTCAGACCTTTCACCAAATGAAGCCAGAGAGCTGGTGTCGTTTTTCATGCTGTCGTCTGGTCTGAGCTGGTGTTTGCTTTTTGTACAGTAGAACATAAAATATGTGAGCTGGATGTAATGAGTCTAGCAGTGTGACTGCTGCCTTTCACAACCAAACTTCAAATACAGTGAGCGATGGATGCTTAAAGGAATAGTTCAACATTTTGGGGAAATTTGCTTGTTCAATTTTTTGCTGAAAGTAAAATGAGATTATAAATGTCGTATCTCTACACTCAATATTAAAAAAAAAATCTGTTTTCCTTCATACTGGTAGATTGAGCTCTCAAACTATTTGATGCTGGATAAGGTTTATTATTACAGTTTATACTGTTTTAAAAAAGAAATGTGTAATGTTTTTTTGTTTTATTCGTAATTCCTTCACAAATTCAATTTAAGGTTGTGGCCAGGAAACGGTTTGATAAGAGACTGGGCTCTGTCCAAAAGGAAAAAAAAACAACTGTCCATAAACACCCCTAAAGTTCACTGATTACCAAAGTATATTGTGTTTGTTTAATCATTGCAAGAGGAGAAGTGTAAAAGCAACAATTAGGTTTTTTTATAGGAGTTATTTACATTCAAAGTCAGCCACCGCATCTGGTCAAGAAATCATTTTGCAAGAAAATTTACAACCACAATCATTTTCACATATTTTAAATGATATAGCATTAATGAGCTTCAGAGGGGCTGGGAGAGGAATTTTTTGAGATCGACATGAAAAATGTTGATATTCCTTCACATCGAAAGCTTCTTATTTCCCAAATTGTTTAACTGTTCCTATAAGGATGGTCGGAAACGGCTTTCAGCCGCATCACACAGTCTTCATCGTGAGGCTGACTTTGCTCAGCTGTCTTGGAGAGGGATTCAATGAACCTGTGAGCTCAGTAGCTGTTATGAATTCAGCCATAACAGTATCAACACTGCTCAACATGAAAATCTTAACAGATACGACTGAAAGCCTTGGATTGGTGCCGGGATTGTTTTGTAAAGCTGCCATTGTAAGGCCCAGAATGAACTTTGATGTTTAATTTATGAGTGGAATTTTGAGGTCGTATGTCACTGAATTATTAATTTGAAACAGTCCTGCCATATGGCCGCCCAACTCTACTGAGTCATGCCAGTTACTTGCTCAAAATTTAAAAACCTAATCTACCAATTTTTTTATTTTTTATAAATTGTTTATTTTCTGCGTACATATGGTTTCTACTTTTCCATGAAGTGACAGTATGAGCTTGTTCACAAGTTTGTATGTGCTCAGGGGGGGGGGGGGGAAAGATATTTTTCTACACAAGCAGCTGTTCAATTGAATTTGAACTGGGATTTTGGTAATGGATGCCTGCGAGCAGACCACATGATTATTTAGTGTTTCTCCGAGAGAAACTTCTTACACTGCTGAAGCCATAAATTTGTCACTCGCTTAGTGTGTTAGTTTACTCTGCAATCAGAACTCTGCGTTTCAGGATGATGGGATGGCTCATGTAATTAGATGCTGCCAGTTCTTGCCATTCACCTTAAACCGAGGCCTGCAAGTTGCTCTGCTTCGCATGCCCAGTTTGTGGTGAGCTACCACCCAGCCCCCCCCACTCCTTGTCATTATGAGCAGCCAACCTTGGCGGTGTCACAACTCATCTCCTCCTCAGGCTTTTTCAAAGTGGTCTCGGTGTGTCTTTCACACTTGATCCCGCACGTTGACTGCCCTGTGAAGTCGGCCTCGCGGAGAGTGACAAACACCCAGCGGCCCTGACGTCGCCTACGGCCCCCACGGTTTGTTTTTTCAGCTGTGAGAGAAGTGCTGTATGGCCTCCTGAAAGATGTGACACTGTAAAGATATGACGCTCACGCCAGTCACAGTAAAGTCATAGTAAAACGTGGGGGTTTAATGAGAGACACAAGTAAAAATCACTTCACTTTTACGCACAAACGCCAGAATTAAAAACAAACCCGTCAAACTTATTTTTGACGAGGCTCTTGGAGCTGCAGAGGGTCTGTTCAGTGGATCCTCAAGGTCTTCAGTGTAAAGAAAACAGAGTTTCTGTGTGATGGTGATAATGATAATCGATTAGCTGAATTACTATGATTGAGAATAGAGAGTCTGTTATTTGAATATGAACATTTTATGTTTATTACGCAAATTTGTCTTATTTCTTTTTTTATCCATCAGATTTATTGTGCAAACCAACAACAAGAATATATCTGACACTTGGACACCGTCATCCTAACCGTCAGCAGTGTCGTACTGTTCAGACAGTATTTCTTGTTTTCCTTTTGTTGTAATCCCTGTAGACGAAATTAATTGAGTTTGATGAATACAGGCACAGGCGTTTTGATGGTGAGCGCATGACGGGACACAAAAATGCACGCCACCGCTCCTCTGTGGCATGTCCGCAAGGAGAAACCGAAGGTCTCTCGCGGGCGAAGAAGGGCCTGGAATTCCAAACAAAGATTGTGTCTTGTCTGTCTGTGCCGCCCTGCCTGTGAAAACAGATTAAAATCATATTGACCAGTGCAGCCAGGAATGTGTTGAACCTTGAGCCTGGAAGGGGGCGGGGGGCTCATCACGCCTAACAAACAAAAAAAAAATAGAAAACCACAACAGTCCCTCACAGTGCAGGGAGACCACCGGCTTTTAATGAGGCTGAGGAGTTACTACGCAGAGCCATCATTACACAGGAGCTCAATTGTTACAATAATCGTGCTCATCTAGTCGTGGGTGGCAGACGGTTTCTGACTTCCACTGAAGTAAAAGTGCAATCAGTGATTGGAGAATGAAACATTTTTGGTTCATTTCTTGCACTGACTTTCTTTGCATTCATTTTTCATTTTAACCTCTTTTTTTTTTTTTTTTTTTAAGCTTAAACTCGGCTATAACTCTGACTTCTCATTTTTCAACCACAAAAAGCGGCAGTGAAAACATACACCCATGAATATGTAACTATCGAACAACAATACAATGGGACAGTGCAGAGGATAAAAAATCGAACACAGTCCATTCACATGTAAAGTGATCTGATCCCAACTCGCTGTCGTGCCCTTTTTCATTAAAGGCCTATGCATCTCTTTAAGTCTCGGGAAAAAAAAAAATATGCATACAACAGTTCGGAGCTTGGAGCTCAAACAACATTTATTGTAGTAATCAGTCGTGTGCAAGAGGTGACTGGAGTATTTTCTACTGCAGACGATTGTTCTTTCAGTCTGACTATCAAACCAAAGGTCACTCGGCGTAACAATGATCCCTGCAGTGAGGAAGTGGATGGATAACATCAGGGCTGTAGTTAACGTCGATAACTGCAGTCAGTTCAGCCGGACACTCCCCAACCAAAGTCATGCGACTCCCCTTGTGTTTTCACGCCATTCAAGTCTCGTTTGACCGACCGAGGAGCACAGATAAGACGTCTGAGGGCCCGGCACCAGTTGCTCCCCCCCCCAGTCACAACACTCTCAAAATAGACCGTTCACACTGGTTCATGTGTACAGAAGTTGCCGTTTCGCAGCATTTCCGCACCGCCTCACACTCTTCCGCAAAACACGTGCCTCGGGTTTCTGTTGGATTTTTTTGGCAACAGTGGAAGACTGCTGGCCGGGAGTAGGAGCACACAACAAGACAAATGTCCGGAAATAATGCTAAGCACGTTCTTTCTGCCGTGCAGCGTGTAGACCAACATGTTGGACCCGACTAAGCCTTCAGAATGTGAGCACTCCGGCATTGACTGGTGTCGGCTGTGTCCCCGTGGCTCAGCTGTTAGCCACCGCACGAAGGTTAGACTCCGATCCAGGGAGAATTAAACATGTCGGGGTCCCAAATGTGGATGTGTGGATGAAAATAATACAGGATGCTATGGTGCAGTTTCAGGGGTTGGTTGGCAGCTATAGCATACTCTATGCGTGCCCTATATATCCCCCAATCTGGCAATTCCAACTTTTTAATGCTATAATATCGTCATTTAATAATGACACAATTTGTATCATATGATGACAAATTATATTGTTGTCTAATGTTATTGGTTGTAAAAGTGAATTCATTCCTACACTATAGAACAATATTTCTATCTATAGTCCTATATAGGAGAGATACCTTTAAAAAAGGTATCTCATTTTAAACTGCATTTTATGACTTCTTTACAACTTTTAGACATCTTTATCCTATGATATTATAACCTTTGTTCAGCCAGGAGTAAGAACAAACTCATTGAGATCGGAAAACACATACTAATGTTGCTACGTGTTTGCTCAAAATGGAAAGAGGCAACTGTTTGTTTGCCAACACAGAATATGTCAGTGTTGTGTTACAGGAGAAGCGTTTGTTTAAAGCTTACTCGAGGAATGTAAAAGCCACAATAATGATGTGACCAGTCTTTGGCTAAACGTTGGCACTGTTCACTCACTTGTGCGCGTACCGAAGCATATTTGAATGTTGATGAGAGATGTGCCTATCCTAGGAATATTTCTTTCCATATTTTCCATATCTTTTTATTTTGGTTTTCAGCTCGTCGGGTCATTTGGAAATCACTTACATTATGCTTACCTGTTAGAAAAGTGATATGCAAATGAAGTTTGACTGATTGAGTGTGACTGATTACTTTGTACTTTTATCCCCGTATTGGTAAATTATTACATAGTGACCAATGAAGGAGAGTGAATCTATAATTAGAGAAGTCACTGCTCTACTTTGACTACACCAAAGAGCTTTGAAATTTCAAAGCAAGTCCCATGGCGCTTGAATGGGAGCCATTCAGCGGGCCCGCGCTCAGCTCTGACAAATCAGTTATGCCTTCAGGCGGCTTCTTTATTCCATCTGCAAATGGACAATACACATTTCCCGCAGTGGGAAAGCTATTCGGTCGCTTCGCTGAAATAAAAGTTGTCAAAACAGCAAAAGCACTCAATTGTGATTAGGAGTTGTGCCGCCCAGATTTCAGCAGTGGATTCAGGAAAGTATAAAAAGGTCAAATTATGTCATTATGCAGAAAAATTGTCCCTATGATTAATATAGTATTAAATATTGGATTAAAAAACATTTTGTTTGTTTTATTAATTGTGATAGCCGCATTTTTTTTAATGATACGATACAATACAATATACTTTATTGTCCCCGTAGGGCAACTTGTCTCGGACTCAGTGCTGCACAGATAGTGCCTCCACAGTTTCAAACAATGATCTCACTAATGCAATAAAAAAAACACATATTGCACTCATCCGGTACTATAAACACCATGAGACACATCCTCAAGCAGCCTTGATGTTAGATTAATGTAGATTATAAAGTACATTATATTGGAAGTGGTATGAAGTAGCCCAAGTACAAGTACCTCAAGTTTGTACTTCAATTTTTTTTTTTTTTTTAACTTAACCTTCCACCACTGCACATTGCACATCCACTGCAACAACCCAGTTGGCTCCATCCACATAAAGTGTGTGACGACAACACATCGTGTCCATTGGATAAATAACTCATTGCGATGGGTGCTGGCGGTGATTGGTGGATGGGGGAGGGAGCTGCCGGAGCAGTCACTCCCATCCCAACAGTAGTCTGTCTGGGAGAGGCGGAGAGGAGGCAGGGAGGGAGGGGGGACGGAGCCAACCCATTCATTCTTCTGTGGTCCGGGGGAGAGAGAGAGAGAGAGAGAGAGAGAGAGAGAGAGAGAAAACAACGTGGAGGATGAAGAAGAGACTCTGAGAGGTGATGGTGGAGAAAACGAAAAGAAGAAGAAAAAAGACTCAACAAAGCCAGGATCGGGTCCGACAGCTTTACACCGTCTTTCACCACCCCCCCGCAACAAAACGTCAGAGAAAGGCGCAGCGAGGTCCCGTCAACTCTCTCTCTGTGGAGCGGAGGCAGCGCAGCCAGCAGTCCCGCGTGAGTAGCCTCCCCGACGAGCAGGGATCCCGACAAGAGAAACCCCAGTTGCCCTTTTTCCCCCCCAAAAAAGTAGCGCAGGGAGTCTGTCCTCCGGGCCGCCGCCGCCGCGTCCCGTCGGAAAAGACGCACAACGCGCCGAGCGCCGTGGCGCGCGCCCGAGCTCCATTGCGCATTTTCCTGCGGCGGTGGTCGCGTCGCTCTCGGAGCTCCGCAGTGAATACTCGTGGCAGGGAAGTGATGCAGCACACCACCAGCCCAGTGTGTTGACACTCATCACTGAGCCTCTTTTTTTGTTTTTGTTAGGGAGGGGGGGGGGGGATCGAATGCCTCCATTGATGTAGTTTTTAACCGGGTGACAATGATGCAACATAATATAAGATGCATCATGTGTGATGCACGCGTGGGGATGTCATCAAAAGGCATGTTTGTGTCTAAAACAAGAGTTTATTGGGGGGGGGGGGTGATTTTTGCATAAAAATGACTTGAGCAAATGACTTGTTTAACGCACAATTCAACCTATATACCTATTTCCTCTACTTTTAAATCTCTACTTTGTTATTGTCTGCGCCTTATTGAAGAGACCCTTAAAAAGACCCTCATGCCGAGCGCTGAAACTCTTGTTTTATATAGAAATGGGCATGTTGAGTGTTTTCAGATGACCCCAAAGAAACACGAGATATTTGGTTTACTATCAGATCCCCAGAATTGCTTGTGACTTTGTGATTTTCTGGCCATTCCACGATTGGCTGCTTTTTCTTGGCCCCACAAAAGAAAAAGAAAAAAGAAAAAGAAAGCCCCATCGAAGGCATCATTAACCCCAGAACACCTGCCGATTTCATGTCACCGAATACATCGCAGGTCTAAGGTTGCCCTGCCGTTGTGAGGTCAGGAGAAAGCCAGTCGGTGGTCTTGACAAAGTGCGGCACAGATTCTTGTCTTGGTTCCCGTGTTGTGTTTCAACAGTAAACGGGAGAACTGGTCCCACCTGTACACCGGTGTGTGTGTGTGTGTGTGTGTGTGGAAGATAATGGCCTCCTGAGGGCCAGAGACCTTCCATATCTGTATATGAAGGCTTTGGACCCCTGTGTAACCAGAGTCAACCAGAGTGTCGTGTTTTTTCGCATCATGAGGAAAAAGCCCTACTTTGCCTTTTCTCCACGTCTTTTTCCCAGCAGGCATGCTTTTTCCATGTGTGATGCTTTATTGCTGCGTTTTAATGGACAGTGTTCATGAGAGATGTAGTGCTGTTGTTCCAAACCTCAGCCACTGATTTATTGTGGTAGGAAAAGATCAGAGCCATGTGATCTGTCTTTTTCCACGCAGATGTTTCGCTCTCTGCTCGTAGGTTAACGCTGGTGTCCCCTCAGGTCTTTGGAGTTTAACATTTATCAGTCTGAATGTGCTACATTTTTGTAGTTCAGTCGATTGTTGTCACTTCTGTTTCCACCTGGGGGGTTACAGCAGTGCAACCACTATACGCTCTCTGCTATGAGTCTATATTCTATAATAAGCTTGAATCTCTGTCATGTTTTTTCTCCTTTTTTTAAATGCGAGCAAATGGCCTTCAGAAGTTTTAATGATGCTCACGTCATCACTGAATGAGTAACTAGCATTGAATATGGCGGTTGGTTGGTAGGTTGGTTGGGTTGGTTGGCATCCACCGTCAGGGTTTGCCAGTGGTTTGAGCTAATGTGCCAGTGCACGTGGTCCCTCAGGGTTCCGTGTTGGGCCCGTTATAAAAGCCTGGGCTTCATTCATAACGACCCCGCAGAACGCTCCTTCCCTCCGTTTAGGCCGCAGGAAAAGCAAAAAATACTTGAGCCTCTCTCCCTTGGCAGCTTGGCAGCACAGATGCTTTGGAAACCTTCTTTAATGTTTTTTTGCTTTTCTTTTTTTCCCCCCTCTCAATTCCCTAAACAGAATGGTAAAATTTCAAAGCTCGGAAAAAAAAAAGGATCTTGCATGTCACCCTTTCTGCCCTGGTGCAGACGATGCAGCTGGCGATACTTTTAATGCAAAAAAAAGAAATAAATATATAAAGTTTAACTGCTAACCCATTCATGCCGTTCACATCATCTGCCTTTCGTTTCTTCTCTGAGCTTTGATGGCAGTGCTTTTGTCATTAATCCAGCATCCCGGCTGTAGTTTATGGGACTGGTCAGCATATTTATACTGGAATGACGACTCTTTTTTTTTTTTTGTTGAACTGGCGTATTTGATCTACATCCTCTCCACGCATTCGGATCCTAAATAAACACTTCACTTTTATGCGTCCGTGAGGGTAAATATCGCCGAGTGGTCTGCTGATGGAAATCAGACCTGGTCTCTATCAGTGTGTGCTTGAAACCAAAGCCCGGTCCACAGTGTCGCCATGACCGGAGTGTGAAATCCACTGATTGAACTGCTGCCCCTGGGTCAGAGGTCGAACCAGATGACTCCGGCCGGCTGCGGCCAACATCTGGAAAACAGTTTATCGCAGCAGAGCCTCACTGTGGATATCCTCCACTGTAGACGGCCCCGGTAACAAGACAGGCTTATTTGTACCACATTTTTCTTCAGGCTACTGTAACCGTTGCACTTGCACACGGAGCAGCAACATCTGTTTTTGACAATCAGCATTTCTCCCCCCCCCCTCTACAGTCACTGTTTAACCCCACATTTTTCCCCCATCTCTCTCTGCGAGTGTGGTCAATAAAAGTTTCAACGGGAGCATCCAGGAAGTTCTCTTAATAAAACCAACACATCACAAAGAATTTTTATTTTTTATTTTCATACACCCCTTGTTACCCCGAAGATTGTTTAGTTGGCTGTAAAATTGACGTAATGCTGGGAAGACAAGTCTTAGCAATTGAGACGATTCTTAAGTGGGTCCCATTACATTAAGAGGGCTTTCCATTCCAAGCTTCTAAAGTGAGTGATCCAGAGTGAATTAAAGGAAGAGAAACAGATGCATTCCCTGCTTCTTCAAAACTTTGAATAAACCGAGTCCGTAAACAGCGTCACCATCTTTACCCATAACTATTATTTCCACATGTTACTTCTCAGATGTGTCGGCATTATGATTCTCTGTTCAGCATGGTTCTCTCTGGTTTTCCCAGCGGCCTTTCACAATAGTCCCCCTAGTTAGCCGATCGGGCAGTAGCGCGTGCAGTGGATCGAGAGCTCTACTTAACGCTCCTCACCGTACATACGGCCACGGTAAGAAGTGTCTGTCTCAGGACAGGTCTTCATCAGAGACCCTCGTCTATATACAGTGTGTTTTTTTTATTTGACCAAGTTTGCCGAAGTCGTAGCCTTTTGATCAGGCTAGCCGCCGAACCCCAAGCCCTAATCTGCCTGGCGGATTTACCTCGGTGCGTCAGCTTTTTGGGAACAGCGTCACCGGTCTTTCATGGCCCCCTTCCGCAAGTTCTGGTTGTCGTACAACTTTGTCAGAGGGCAAGACGAGGCCCGGCCCCCCACGTCACGTCCATGTGACAATGTCCAGTAGCCTCTGCGGTGATGACCTCTCCCCTGTGACCTCCTGTTCCAGCCGATTCAACTCCTCCGATCCTCTAGCCCTCCGAATGGTACTTGGCAATGTTTGTCGAGGTCTCTATGCAGCCCCCCCCCCCTTGCTGCCATGCTACGCTGTGGAGTAGTCACGCATGCTGATTAGATTAGGCAGCACTGGAGCTAATCACCCTTCTCTCTCCTCTACTGTTATTCTTCGCTTGCCTATCCCCCCCCCCCTGTGGTTCTCAGAGATGGGCCCCTCCTGGGGGTACATCTTCCTGCTCTCCAACCCCGCTGTTTACTAGGAAGCCGGCAGGGTGGGGTCCCGGCAGTAACAAAGCCTGCAGCCTTTACACTTGTTCCCTCGTTCAATAGAGAGCTGAGTGTAGGCTTGTGTGGAACGCGCCCTCCCCTACAAAGAAAGAGACATCTGGGGAAGTGAATGACTCGCGGAGGGGCAGAGCGAGGGGGGTGGGGGGGGGTAGGTGGACCCTCCTGTCGGGTGAAATGAGGAGAAAGAAGTGGGTTTTGCTCTTTTGTGGCGAGCTGGGGGTCAGCCTCGGGGGAACGCTCGGCAGACGGACGGTGGGTTTTGCAGCTGCATGGCCTCCGGCACTTTATCTCGTCCCCGAGCAGCTGCAGGCCCATTAAACTCCGCCGGTCGTGTTCAACATTCACTTCAGTTTATGTCTCTGGAGTCAGCGTCAGCGTCTCCTGTTTACCTTCCTCCCACCCACCCTTTCTCTTTACTGGCAACTGCAGCATCGGACGTGCTCGAATATTGATCGAAGCTGGAGCCGCCGTCACCCTGGGCCTCGGGCCTCACAGCTGTATGATAATGTTGACCTGCCGCAATAGGCAGTCTGGGTGTAATGTGCGATAAGCTATTATCAGTTTTCGCTTGGGTCATGGAAAAGGTTTTAAGATGTATGAATGAGATAGCACTCAACTGCACATTGTGTTTGTGACACGGCTGAAAGTCATAGTTTGCTTTCATGGTCCAGTCGGCTCCCAGTTCATATTACAATGTGGAAAAAGCTGCAAAGAGACTATAAATGTCAAAGAAGGGCTACAACTGATTCTCATTTCCTTTAACCATCAACCTGTTTATTGAAGAGGCTTATTCATTGAAGACTCTTAAGGCTGTACTATGGCTGTATGAACAGCACAAAAATAAATATTCTGAGTTCACCAGCGAAATACGACATAACTTGTTTTGCTAAATCTGACATCAAAAATGTAAAAATAGCACGTTCAGAAAGCTTGTTTTGACCAAAGAGCCTCTGACAAAACAAAGAATCCTCACATTTAAGAAGCTGGAAGCAGCAAATAGTTGGAATTTCAGGCGACTTGTTCATGAATCGCTGCTTTAGTAGATCAAAACGGACCATGACAACTGGCGTGAACAGACGGAGAGTTCACTCCGGGAGCCGCTCACATATATACAGTATAAAGAGGTTGAGTGATGATAAAGATTTAACGACAACAGTTCATTCTGTTTTCCATCATGCAGATCAGTGAAAATCGCTTTCGCATTTTCACTCACAAATCCTCCAGCTGCTCGGAGGCCGTATTACTCACGACCAGAGATTCCCTGTGTTTGAGGTTCTGGTTTCACCAGCACCATGGAAACCCTCCTCTTGGTTTGGACTGGCGGACTGGTAACCGGTCATTATCACCACTGCAGCCGGGTAGCCGGAGCGTGGCGCGACCGGCGGCTCTAACGCTTTCCCCTGTCTTTGTGTATGATCCTGCTTTCGGCAGACCTAGTTTTACTGAAGTTGACTCATTCTAAATATAAGGCAGGTCACTGGTTGGGCCTAAATCCTGCTCCCATTGCTAACCGTATTGACAGCAAATGACCGTTTGCCTTCCGTGGTCGCCGTCGCTTTGCCTGTCCGGCTTTCCATTTTCACAAATTACATATGCAGTGTGCAATGGAACATCGGCGGAAGAAGTGTTCCAATCCTTTATTTAGATAATAAAAGCACCGAATACCTCATCAAGTACAAGTTAAAGTTTTTCATTGACTAGTTTACCTTAAGTGAAGTAAGTATGGGAAATGTACTTAAAGTATTACAATTAGTCATTAGAAGTATTGGAATGGCCCTTGTGACTGTGACTATATTTCATATTATGTATCATTATTATTATTATTATTAAAGATTTGTGTAAGTATAGTTTGAGCAAGTGATTCTTTTCATCGTGGAATAGTGATTTTCTTTTGTGTCATATTCTTTTGAGGTTCGGACAGGTTTGTGAAGGAGACGCCATTCCTTCACAAACCTGCCCGAACCTCAAAATTATATGACAGTTATTCAAATAATTAAAAGGAAAAGAGGGCAAATTCTTATTTCAGAGAGGCAGTTTGGGGAAAGGCTTGAGGTGTTTTTTAGTGTGAAACCTTGGGAACCTCTGACTGGGTGTATCTCCATTAATCTTAAGTCCGTGGCGGAGAGGCCCTGGTCACTGCCTAATGGTCTGTGCAGCTGTGAATTGATTTGTAGTGCGAGCTCTCTCCAGGTGAGGGTGACCGCTCAGCTAGAGCGGCCGAGGATAGTGTTACAGCCCCCGTGGGACCGCACGGACATGCACACAGGACTCGGGACAGAGAAGTAGCCTTTCGCAAGATGTCCTCCCCCGTTGTTTCACGAGTGAATTACGATGGTTTTGTACCACGCGAAAGACACGGCCGGGGCTCGACTACACCCCGAAGCTCGGCTGTTGCACCACGCTGATATTGATATCAGCCGCTTTGAGTTGACCTCAGGTATGATGAGCACAGATTTGGATCCTGTAAAAATAATTATCCGGTGCTTTTCACTTCTATGTTCTTACATCACTTTTCTATCTCTCTATTATTCTCTAATCCCCTCGTCCGAGGACACTTGGGCATGCATTGCACAGGCCACATCCACATTATAATGTTTTAGGTTTTAAAACACTTCACTGCTGCTACGTTCCCGCCTGCCGTTCCCATTACTCGGGAGATTTCTAGCCCCTAACGAAAGCGACTTCTGGTCCCTTTATTCAGTTTGAAAACTCTGGGGCTGCTTGTAAGGCAGGACGATGACGCCGGCACTCGCATTCGCTTCCTGATTGGTCCTTCTCACATCCACTACTATGGGGGAAATGCAAGGGCGTCCGGTCACTCGCAGTTCCACCTCGTCTTCAGCCCAAGAATAAAAAAATCCCTGCTTCTTTATTCATCACAACGGCTTGTTTCTAGTTTGTAGTATTGTCTGCGACCAAGCAACCAGCTGCAGAGTAGACGATCTGCTCCCCGCTCGCACCGGCACGCGCGCGCCCGGTGGGCGTGAATGAATGGTCATGCGATATGCATTTTTTCAGGGGTCTTAGTATGGACGGAGACGACTTCTGATGCAGAGCTCATTTTGAAATGTGTTAGTCTGGATGTAGCCACAGTTTCAGGTTCAGCTCAGCCACCTCCCTCCCTCTCCTGACTGATGAGCTCGCCACTGACTCAGGCTCTTTTGTTTTTGCCAGGAAAGCGTCTTTGCGACAACAGTTCACTGCAGCTGCGAAATGTTCTGCCGAGTCTTTATGTTTTGACTGTAGCAGCGAGTGCCACGGCTTCATGTTCCTCTCGCCCGAAGCCTTTATCAAACATGCATATTTGCTCTGGAAAAGGAAGAATGCAGGGAATTGAGGCACTTCTTTGTTTGCCGTTGCCATTCGTGGGCGGCCCTCGGCGAGCGAAGCGCTGCTTGCCGTCAGAGGGGACGGCCGGGGTCACGCCGTCCCTCGCTGCGCGGGGAGGGAGAGCAAACGCAGGCCAGGGACAATCGGAACCGGCGGTGGGGCGGCAATCACAGCGGAGGGAGACAGACAACAGACATAAAAGCCAAACAAATTTCAAAGTATAGCGAAAGGGGGAGATGAAGAGGAGGAGAGCAGAGAGCAGAACGCTAGCGACGGAAAGAAGGAGAAGGTGCTGGAGCGGCTCTGGGTCAGACATCTGTGACCTGTGTCCCAGAGGCAGGCGTCTGGAGCTGCCTGTGTACCCTCGCTGCCTGATTGTCCCCCATCGCTCCCTCCACCTGCTCTGGGGACTTCCCTTTGCTGTCTCCTCCAGGTGTCCCAGGGGGCCTCCACCCTAAAGGGGTACCCATGTTTTTTTTTTTGTTATAGCTGCCTCTGACCTCCATCCATTCATCTGTCCGTCCCAATTTACCCACAAATGGACACTGCAGAGGTGCGGTCAACATAGATGATATAAGATTATTGAAAACCTGTTTTGATTTGTCTGTTCACACTATGACCGCTCGAGGCAAAAGGTCTCTGCGGTGGATGTGTTTGGAAATACACACAAGCTATCTTCAGTAACGCGGTCGAGAAAATGTCCGGACCCAATTCTCCGTTTTCTGCCGTTCACATATGAAGAACTCAGCAGGATATTGAAAAGTATCAGACGGAGCATTCGGGCGAGGGGCGGCCCTGTGAATCTTCCCGAAGATTTCCCTGCTCTATTTCCAATGTGGCAATGGTGCCACAGGAGGCTCGGGAAATGTCGGGAGCCACATTTGCTCGCACGCAGCCCCTCCGGAAGAATTCCCTGAGCGCAGACTTTCCAGAGTGTACAGTTTGTACGTTCAGAGAGTTCATGAGGAGAGCACTGATGAGCAGCCATGTAACAGCTTGTAACTTTATCTTATTTTTTTTCTGTGATGAACAAAAACATTGACCAAGTTTGGTAAAAAATCACAAAGGTGTCGACTTTGCGGCACTTTGCTTTGGAACATGGAAAGATACCCCGAGGACACTAATGGAGGTAATCGAGAAATGATGTCATTTAGAGCCGGCCCGTTAAAAAGGGAACGACTGAAAAACACCTCATTTGAAGTCTCTCCGCGGCAGTGTTGACGTTGCCCAGTTGGAGACAGTTGAACGGCAGACTTGGCACTTGGCCAGATCATGAAAACACTTCCACGATCTTATCCGCGGCTCAGGATGGCCGGGCGCATTCACAGAGGCCGTTATGGGCCTGTCACACTGCAGAATCGCCAGATTCCGGGCAGCCAATGGCCTGAGACGCCGAAAAGGGGACCTCTGTCACTGCGGGTCCGCAGGTTCAGGGGCCGGACAGAAGAGACGAGGCCTCGCCGTCCTTTGCGCACGATCACCTAATTTGCAGCGACGTGAGCGAGACTGCAAGACGTGCAGTGTGTGTGTGTTTGCGTACGTGCGTGCGCGTGTGTGTGTGTGTGTGTAAACTCATGCGAAACCCCAGTGCCCATTACGTCTGTCATCACAGTCTGGGAGGACCTTGGCTTGTATCCAGTCCAGAGAAATGACCCTCCTATCCACATTACAGAGCACTTAATACACCTGTCTTTTATCATATAGAGAGAGAGGCCGCAACGATGAATTCACCACTTCCGATCAAAGGAACTTAAAGTCAGTTAGAGGTCGTTGTTCTTCAGCCCCCCCCCTCTTCCTCTTCCTATCCATATCTGTTGTTTATTTTTCTCCTTCATCTTTGATAAGAATTATAAACCAGCCTTGCTGAATGACGCCCTGCGGCCATCTGTTGTGCTTCACGTTGAGCTAACAGGCTAATCACTGCAGGGTGATGTCATTCTGTGTGCGGTCTGTGGTTTACAGGCGGGACACGCACACATACACATGTATAAGAGGAAATTGGATAGAGTGTGGATAATCTTTGCATTAGTGCCGAGTGTGTAATCAGTGTGCGCCTGAGGGAGTGAAACACACCTTGTGTACTTGGTACTTTTCTTTTTTTAATGACTCAGCCTGCGCTGCAGTGTTAAGTGCTTTTTGTGGAAGTGGAAAGTGTGTGTGTGTGTGTGTGTGTGTCAGAGGAACGTTAGCGGTGTAACGTCATTGAACAGGGGGATGATGTCACCGAGGATCAGTTTTCAGTGCAGATAATCATTTTAAAGGACTCCGGGAATAAATGGCAGATAAAGACACATACCAAAGTTGAATCTTTATTTTGTTGAAGGTTATGTTAAAAAAGAAAGGAAAAGAAAGCCCTGTTCGTGGCTAGCACAGGCGTGTTTCTCCACTGTGCGAACGTGGACGCTGTGAGTGTTCAGGCTTCACAGTCCGCGGCTCTGTCCAGCGCTCTATTGGATTTAGGAAAAATTTACGCTCCAGCAACCGTGGCCAACGTTCCCATTGCGTTTGCCAAAGGCATCAGTTAGTCCTCATCATCGAAGCCTCTTTTCTCTTTGAAACGTTGAAACTGTCCGCGCACAGTTTGAAAAGACAAAAAGTATGTCAGCCAAACATCCCCATGCCAATACGACTTGGTGAGGATGGCAACCCACCGTGACGTCAACCACAGGTGCCATCTTGGTGTGTTGGGACATTAGTAACCATGTCTGGAGGAGCGGGGGTCGGGCCTGACTGAGCGCTCGGCCACCTACAGTACACCTGCAACCACGCACCTGTTGGACAGCACTGTCAATCCCGCTGTGTCCAAGCTCCAATGCATACCGTGCTTTATCGACTATAATAACTCTAAATGGGCCCAAAATGAACACCATGCTGTACTGAAGAAGATTTGAAAGGAGCGTTCGAGAACATCGACTCCTTAGGAAAATGTTTACTGACACATCAAGTAAGGAGTAGAATCATTTTAATAGAAACTGGCCTCTTCTTGCAACCAGTGGAGTCGCCGCCCAGCTGGTCATCTAAGAGAACAAGGGTTTTAGGCTCTTCTGCATTGGCTTCACTTCCCGGACCCGATGACATGTTATATTCAGTCAATGATTGGCTCAGTCGCAGCCTTTCAGCTTGATGTATTCATTCGAGACTCATTTTTTACTAGGTTTCCCTTTTGGACAGAAATCAGCTGGAGATATTGAAAAGTCATGCGGAGAGTTAGCGTCGGCTTAATTGGCCTGTCACAGCCGATGAAATCCGACAGCTGCCCATATGGTAGGCAAAATTGAAGGTTGGCAGCAAGAAATGATAAGTCTGCTTGCGTTTACTTCTGTCGGAAATCGGAAATGCATTGCTTGAAAAGGAGTTTTGATTGTAAATCTGGCACTTTTATCGAGGGCAGGGTCCGCTGGTGAATGACACCAATCTTCATTCAGGTAGTGAAGCGGCATTGTTTCAGCCTCGCAGTCGCCGTTCGACAGGCCGCGCTTGCGTCCGAACCCAAAGCGGAAGCTGCACAGGCACCAGAAACGTCCCGTCCCCCCCCTCTCTTTGAAGAGCTCCTGGCAGGCCTTTCAAAGCCCCTCTGTCTCAACGCTGGCTCCCTAAAATAATGTGTGGTGAATGTAATCCAGCTGCCCAGCTGAGCAGGAAAAGACAACGCTTATTATTCTCAAGAACAATAAATTGCTTTGATTTATCCTATTTTTATGTTCCCCCCCCCCCCCCCCCCCCCCCCCCCCCCCGGCACATTTTATACATTTTACACGACAAAGGGGGAGTATCATTGCCAACTGCCGCTTGAGTTTGATTCAACAGTAGTGAAAAATATTAGTCTCGGCCCACATGCACGATACTGAGTCTGCTGCGCTGCCACTGAGCGGTTTATGTGGTGCTGATGCAGCAACAGTTTGCTAGTCCTATAAAAATGTTCCAGTGACAGACACACACACACGCACACTGGCTGCTGAGTGCAATGATGAAGTCATTGTTGGTCAAATCTGTTTTGTATTGTATGAGCAGACAGCAGCTGTAATGCCCATTCAGTTCCACTCTGAAGATAGGACACTTAACAATATGTATTGTGTTTCGCCAAACTCCAGAAACAGATGTTCCCACGTGGTCAACAATTATTAGTCCAGATTTTGCTGTTTACCCTCACTGAAGACAAATGTGTTGCATTTGACCTTGCAGATGAGTTGGGGCGAGGGGGCACTTTTAGACACAGTCTCTATTTGCAGAGCTTTCGGTACTGCTCAAGTGTTTGGACAGAGACTCCTTCGGCGTTCGCTGGAATAAATCGCTCGTCGAAACACTTTGCGGGATCAGTTGCATCAGGGCGATTAGCATTCGGAAGCACCCGGTGCCCGGCTCCATCCTGTAACACCTTTGCTGTGCGTGTTAGCCTGAGGGATGTGTTATTTTAATGAGAATGCTCTCCGCTCGGCCCCACATGCCTCTCATTACTGCCCAGAGAGAGAAGGGAAGAAGAGAGTACTGGAGAAAAGAACATGTGTGAATGGCAAAGGAAGATGCGACTGATTTAACCTCCTCCCTCTCTGTCCTATACTTGCCAAGATAGAGTACAGTCTTTGTGCTCGCTGTGTCACAGCCTCGATAGATGCAGCCTCTGACTTCGATTAAACAGGATCCCCACTTTGTCCCGGCCTTTAACCCATACGAGAGGGGCATCGATCTTCTCGTCCATCTCTGGGCAGGAAAAGGTTTGAAGCCTGTGGACCCCAAACGTTTAAACGTTTCCTTTAAATGTTAACAACCCCTTCCCCTTCCATCGCGCTCCACTGTTCCCAAAGCCCCTTAAACTCTATAAGAAAGAGCCTTTTGTGGTGGGCCCGGCAGCGGTGGACATACCTACAGGCATCCCCCAGTCCTCCCATAATAGCGTGCCCCCCAGCTGTGGAAGGGTTCGACAGCTGAGCTTCAAACGGCAGCTCCTAACACGGCCTAAACTAAAGAGGTGCTCGCTGGCTTAATGCACGTCGGGCCATTATTCTGGGCATTACTTTTAAGGGCCAAAAGAGTAGCTGGATGGTGATGCCAGGGGAAAAAAAATCCCCTCAGCTTGGCAAATCTTCCAATTAAGTTAAATGCCCGACAAGAATTCACACTGCTGGGGTAAAACTTACGCTAGAAAAGAAAAAAAGCTCCACTCGTGGAACATGGATCTGCTGGCGGGGTGCAGTAGAACGGACTCTACCACTACTAAATGATTTCCTCATTCACTATTATGTCCCGGCCCTTTATCTCTGTCAACCACCAGGAGGTTCTTTCATCAGGTCAGTGTGCAAACCGGCGGTGATAAGATATCACCTGAAACAGTTACCCCAACAATGAACGCCAACGAAACCACAGCAGCCGTCCCACAAGGCCAAAGGCCAATTGTTTGTTTCCGCTCGGTCGCGTGGGCAATCTTCTTAATGTAAGCAGAATTTTTCATATTTACAAAATGTGAAGAGGCTGTGATTACTTTCACAGTCTTTTACATTTGCATGCTGTGTTGGAAAAAGTCTCCTTGGAGCTGGCGTCACTGCACCTGATAGCGGCCGAGTCTGGAAAGCTTTCCCAAGCTGACAGCTTAGGTTGGGATGAAATATTATATATATATATATATTTTCCAATACAAGTAATACAATATTGGGCTTCTTCCCCCTAGGCCTGTTCTTACCAAATTATATGAAGCGAGCCACGTGACATGCTGTTATGCTCTGCACTAAAGCTGGATTTTTGGTTATTATCGTAGTTTTCTCAAGGTTTTCTCACAAGTTCTGGTTTCACTATTATTGCACCCTTGGCAAGTGGAGCGAGGCTCTCTGTATGAACGGCAAAAAACAAACACATGGTGAAGGCTTAAAGGTGTTTATTTGCCGTCGAAAATGATTCAGTTATTTTCCTGTGGTGCAAGAATAGAAACATGTATTAATTAAGCCCCACCAAATTATTCATTGGTGTTTGTGTGCATACGTTTGCTCCCCAATTTGTTGTTGAGTGAAAAGCCGAAGTCGCGATGCGGATCATGATCCCTGTTCTCTGCACCTGTTAGAGACTCTCGTGATTAATGAGAGCAAGGAAATACAGATATAAAAGAAAGTCTGTTATGAAAACTGGATTAGAGGCCTGCTGTATGGCTGCGATGTTGTTTATTAGTGTGTGGAAGTCATGGTGATCCCAGTGAAGCTGCTTAGCGGAATCGTATTATTTCAGCCTTATTGCAGATTCTTTGTGGCAAAACACTGCTTGTTTTTCTACTGTTCGCAATCTCCATGCCAATGTTGACAGTGCCTTATTTGATTATGTTGCATTTCCTTATCAGAGAGTCACTTTACATAAAAACAAAGCTTATGGTTTGTGTTTTCGACGCAGACCCCAAAGCCTTTTTGTCCACACGTGCTGCCCTGTGGGGCAGGTCGGGTCCGCACTGACGTCGGTTATCGACCTGGGGCTGTTCCAGTTGTGAGGAGTCTTGTAATTAGCGAAGGCGGTTGATATCATTTTACTGAATTGGCATCAGTCATCAAATCTTCTTCGGCTTCGCTTCATTTCACTCGGTGCCTTGTAGCCATGGAGCTTTGCTGAGAGTAGAGTGTAGGGATCTGCTGCAGCCGCAGACGCTGGGGGAGCTAAAGTTATACAACAACATAGTGGCACTGATATTAATTCTACGTGTTTCTACCGTGGAAACAATATGAATTCTACTTTATCATGGCGCCATTTATCCCATGGTGGTGGTGTCACGCACTGTAATGCTGCTTTCAGACATTCACTGATGTCCGGACATCTTCCCGGAACTCTTCCGGAGGGGCTCATGTGTGAGAAGGCAAATGTCCGATGAGGTTGCATAGGGCAATTTCCCTTTCTTGCCGGCCCCCGTGTAAAATTTCCGGAAATCATCAGAGTTGGCCCCTTCGAGAATATACGGCAGGAAACTCCAAGCAGGCGCCACCCCTCGTCGGGAATTGCTCGCACAATTCTCCCGCTGCGTTCTTCATATGTGAACGGCAAACTGCAGAAAATGTCGGGACCCAATTTTTCCGCACATTCTCTGGAGTTCGCGTGTGAAGACCGCTTTGGAGAGATTGCGCCGCAATCTAATGCCGTGACTATCAAGGTCAGAATTGGGCCTGACTGTTAAATGAGGTGAGCGAGTCGGCCATAAGGGAAGCGAGTCGGCCATTGGTTAATTTATCTACAGCGCGATGTATGTGTGGCTTTCGACGAGTGTCACCAGTCCCATTGGGTTTTCATTGATTAGCTCTAAAGTAACGATTGGTTTCCTGCCACATAGGCGCTATTGATTCGCTGGTGATATAGCACTTTAAGAACTCTCAGCATGATGAACGTATGTTATCACTCAACAATGACTTAGCTTGCCTTTCGCGAACTTTTGTATAGACCACCACGTACAAACGGAACAATCCCGAAAACCCACTCGCGACTCAATCAAGTTTGAAGGTTTTCCCCGGTTTGTTGTGGGGTCGGCGTTGTACACTAAGGTCTGAGTTGAAGTCACTTATTAACCAGTTGGACTGTTACTATCAGTAGGCCTGTGTTGGGTTACAGTTAGGTTGTGGGAAAACTTGCGCCCTTCACACGGGGCTTATAACTTATCCCACCCAGTGACCTGGTTGGATTACATAACACACATAGACTGTCTTTTGTTGTGCTAAACATTATGCAACTTTGCCCCAGGGACCCACATCATGTCAAATGAGTGATGCAGACATCAGCGTCTGTCTTTCTTTCTTTTTTTTTCTTCTTTTTTTTTTTTTTATGAACATGTGAAACAGTTTAAAAAGCTTCCCCAGGTGCAGGTCCCGCTCAGTCTCAGGCTTGGATGGAAAATACCGATGAGCAGGGAGAAAATGATGCTTCATTCTTGTCGGGGAGCCAACGATGACTGAACTCTTGTTGCTCTCCAGAGGCGGCATGGTTTTGCGATTTGGACCCATTGCGTTGTTTTCTCCTGTCTCTGCAGGTTGCGGAGCGGGAGAAAGGACTCGCGCAACATCTGGAATCCACCCGAAGAAGTTTGTCTCCGAGGTTCCGCACGAGAGGTTGGTGTTGGCGTCACTTCTGCACACAACACATGTGCTTTTCCTTCAGTTTCACCTGTACCCGTTTGTCCGCTCGCATGGGACTCCAGTCAAAGACCTTTTCCTCCGGGGAAGTGTGACTCTTGCGAAGACCGACAAAACAGAACCAGAAACACGGTTTCCTGCTTTTCACCATGTGATATTATTGGGGTTCCTGGCAGCTGTCTGCAACTAGTGGAAATACAAGCTGGTCACCATGGCCCCCATTGTTCTAGGCAGGTGTTATATAACGTCGCTCCTTTAAAGACCCTTAAACCTTTTTCCCCCACCGATGAATTCCTTCCAACCAAAGAGATCTGTGAAAATGAAAATACCTTTGGTTGTTTACTGTCCGACGCAGACTCATTCATCAAAAGGCAGACAGATGAACATGTAAAACGATCTAATTCTATGGAAGACAACAAAACAGGAAGAGTTAAGCACGGTTGATAATAATACAAACAGAGCACTCACACAACTGCATAGGAGGCTTTGACTGAAAAACGCTGCTCATTCCCTTCTGAATGGAGTGACGTCGTGCGTTGCCGAATGGCATTGCGGTTCCGTTGCGCTGCTTTTTTCTTGCATGGCGAGCAGCAGCACCGGGCACCAGCCAGTCCCTTTAATTCAACTCTTGGTCCTGCATGCGATCACGTGTCAAATGAGCCTGTGAGGGAGGAGGCGGAGTCAGCTGGTCAAACTCATTGTGGGCTCATCTGGTTGTGGAGTTAATTTCCTACCGTATGTGCAGTGCATCCCTCTGGCTTTGCGTGGACAGCTCGCATGGCATAAGCAGGAAAACTCCGGTAGCTGTCGTGAGCGGCAATCGCGCCAGCATCAGGCGCCACGTACGCCGACCCTCAAGCGTTACAGCGACACGCGCCCCCTGGCATGTCATGGTTACGGCACGAAACGTTGACTTTGAGACTAACGTGCGGTATTGTAACGGGAACAAAAAAAGAAACAACAACAGTTATAGAAGAGACGTTTGTAGAAAAAAAACCTCCACCTGCACACAAGGAGAACGAGGACAACAAGGATTTTCATTTGCATGACGTCATCCAAATGTGAAGTCTGAAGGCCGCATCTCTATCTGCTGTATGTCCTCGTTTTATTTTCCTTGTCTGCCATTCATGCTCACTCTTGAAATCAGTGTGGTATATTTATACGGAGGTAGGAAACTGGGGGTGTTGGTGGGTGGAATTGGCGGGGGGGGGTTGGGTGCATGTTTTTCCAATATGGAGGAAAACAATGGAGTGAGAGATACTGAGCCGAGACCACCTGTGAAGGCCGTTGCAAAGTGGAAAGCCCCCGCTCAGATAATAAACAAAATGATTGTTGCTCATTTTGCTCCGAAAATAGGGAGACTGCTGCTTCCTGTTATCTCACCCTTGTTTCTTGCGCCTCCGCCTCCTTTGTCCTCCGCGCTCCGTATCGGACACGTCGATGGGAAAGTGCTGTTCCGCAACCTTTGAATTGAATCTGCTCCGGTCAAACCCCCGACTTTAATCAGGACGTCGGATACGGCAGTGTTTTTTTTTTTTTTCTCCTGTTTCTCTACATCTTGTCTCTGCTCATTTATTCTGGAAACATGAGACGGGACAGTTTTTATATATCCGGCCGTGTCAGCTCTAATTGCAACAGATTTGCCCCATGGTGGCGGTGGTGTCCATATCCGCAGCGCTTGGGACGGGGTTTTCTTGAGGGTTTTCGTAAGAAAAACTTGTCGACACTCATCTCTTTGTCTGCAAGTGAAAAGGCACTTGCACGTCTCATTTTACTCCCCCGAAACCAGTCGGACAATAGCAACACGCTTCTTCACTCCTCGGCTTCTCACCTCTCCCCTCTGTCCGCAGCGTCTCTCTTTCGCGCGGCGTCTGGCCTCGTCTGTCTCCGTCCCTCGCCTCCCTCGACTCCTACACACGCCGCCAGCGCGTGTTGCCAAGAGCCTGAGAGCGGGGATGATATCGCCTGATTCTTTTATTATCTGAAGCTCCAGAGAGAGGTAGACTGGTGCCAGCGTTCGTCAGCGGTGCTTACTTTTGATTTTGCGCAGAGTATCAGGTTAAGCCCGGGGTGCCCACAGCGGCTATGGCCCGGCCCCCCCCCCCCCCCCCCCGGGGCGTTTGGACGAGCAGCCAGCGAGGTCTCGGCTTGCAGGGGGGCGGGGGGGGTTGTGTTTTTCTTTTATACTTACAGTGGGAAACTCGGTCGGGAGCAGCAGGTCAGAGCCACGGGGAAGTTAGGATTAAACCGCACTCATCCCAAACACAAAACACAGTGAGAACAATGGTTTCCGCCCTCCAGAGGAGAGGGGCAAATACCATCCACCCAGCTCAGCAGAGGCCTAGAGAACAGAAGCATGGGGATCTGAAGTGGAAGGACTTTTTCTCCTGCGACCCCCCCCCCCCCCCACCTTCATGGACCCCGGGGCTGATTCCAGGCCTACGGTGGGGCTGGAAATGGTTAAGCATAATGGAGACAGTGTTGGGCCTGAGGGGCCCCCGAACTCTGCGGCTCTCGAACAGTGGGACACCGAGCACAAGTGCCGGGGCTCCTCTGGGCACCCCAGCCTGTCAGCAGACGGGCGGAAGTAGGTGTGAAGAATGTAGTCCTTCATTTCTTAAAGTGATATTTCACCCTCTATTTTCAAACTTACTTTTTTTCGCTTTTTGGTTTGATTTGTGCCAGTAAAGTATACAACATGCTACAGCAATTAGTCAAACAATCAATATTAGCTGTGATTATCAATATATTTTTCAAGCAAATTTGATGACTCCAGTGTGAGAATCTGCGTCTTTTCTTGGTCTTACACTGTATTGAACTCAATATGTTGTGTTTTGAACTGTTAGTTGGACAATAGAAGAAACCCGAAACACTAATCTATCTTTATTTTAGAGGTCAAACTGTTATTTTTGAATCGATAAGAGAATGGTGAGATTCATTTGTACTGAAAATAATCGCAGCCCTAGAACATGCTGACACAACTTCAAATAGCTCAGTCTGTCTCAGTCTTTCCGTATCACTTACTGTATCTCTTCAACAGGCTCCAGATTCTACTCTGGATGAGCTCTCTGACTGTGTCTGTCCTCTCTGGCTGCTGCTGATAAAAATTACTAGATATTGGTCGGCCCTGTTAACGTTTCTTTACATATCTTTGGTGATACTCGGTCATATCAATTCTAGCGTACCCACATCACATCAACTCTTTTCCCCTTAACGTCACTGTAAGCGCACTTGGACTTTGCTTGAGACGTACAGTCGCTCACATTGAACATTTCGTCAACACTATCGCTGTGCGCTACTGATATTTCACGGCACCGACAAGTGTCCTGCCGATGTGTCCAAGGGCACGCCGACACCGGAGACCGAGTCAGTTGCTAGGCGACAACTTGACAGAAGATTGAAAACAAATCCACCCTTGTCACACTGTGGATACGTCTTCATGCCTCGCCATCCCCTGAGCCACGCCGCTAGCATGGATATAAATGTGTTATACCCTATTTGTTGTTAAAAGACTTTTACGGTGGAAAAAAGCCCACTGTTTCGGTTAAATGTGCATTTATAAAAGGAGTGCTTGTTCTACTCAAATTGCAAACCCTCGGTGTAACTCTCGTTAGGGCCAGGCAGCCGGCGCCTTTTTCTGTTTCGGTTTGCACACAGTGAACAGATTCTTCGCTGCGTCGCTGTCCCTCTGTTGCGAAGGGCTGTTGTCTCTGCTTTGCCGCTGTTTCTCAGCTCAAAAAGCAGGCGCTCATATCCGACTGCTCCAAGATGCCCCCCGCGCGCATGGAGGCGGGGGCGCCGGGGCAAATAGAACTCTTTTGTGACAAACAGCGCTGAGCAATCTTTCCACGAGATGGTTATCCGCACCCTCCCTCCCCCCGGTCGGCGGCGGAGCAGTCGGCCACCCACGTCGAGGCCGGACCGTGATGTGTCAGACGTGCTTTGTTTTCCATCACCGTCTTAACCCCCTCGCGGCGTGGGCTGGCCATGCGAGGGCTGTTAACGGCGGTCAACACACGAGAAGACGAGGGCTCGTTGACCTCCGCCTTCCCCCACAGAAGCGCGGCTGAGGAATTAGCCCGTCCCGCCTACCCGAGTGACCCCCGCCCCGCCTCACCACTCACCGACCAGACTGACGCGCGGTCAGTCAGATTGTGTAAACAGACGTTTCCAGGCGGGGGGGACGGTGGACCACTCGCGCCGAGATCGAAGCGGAGGTGTGCATGTCTGGCGCGCTCAGGTTCACATGTGTTCATGTGTGCACAGTGCAATGCTGTGTTTTTTAATTATGTATATGGACCCCCCCAAAAAAAAGACTCTTGGGATAAGCGAAACTCAATTGGAGTTACTGTAAGTCCTCCGAGTCTTTGTGGCCGACATTTCAGCTCCACACCTCTCGCAGGTTTACTCCCTGCTGACCACAAGCCGTGGAATCTAGTCAACACTTGGGTCGCTGCACCAATATTCCCCTTTTTCCCTCCCGCACTCTTTCCCACGCTCCCGTCCTGCTTCCCCCGGAGCTCAGCGCTGGGATTTCCTCACCTCCAACACAGCCGTGTGTTTACGCTCCAGCGGTACTCCCCAGAAAGTTTCGTAAATTAGCAAACGCGCCGAAGAGATAACGGCTCCCTTTACAAAGATGCTGCCGACTGAAATCACTGTCGACAAAAGCGTCGCGGACAAAAAATGATGAGGCGTGACCTCTTGACCTCGGCTGTCATGTTAAACAAATGGACCGGTGTCGAATGCTGTTGACGTTGTCAGTGAAGGTTTGCAATAGACATTTTATGTAGCTGTGAAATGCTCTCAGCCAATTACTCGCACTTACTCGTACACCTTTGAGTTAAAAACACGAGATGAGATGGGCATTTTTTTGGCACGGAAGGTCAAAATGGGTCCACGGCAGAGATGGCTGAAAACTGTCCAGTGATAAAATATGGCATTGAACTTTTGGTCCGACAGCTACTCCTCTTGACTAAATCTTAGTTTAGAAAGTTCTTGATTTAAATACAAATACAAATGATGTTACTTTCCTTTTTTGCAAAAGGTCTTGTACGGCTGTTTGAGCACTTTGACCTCTTTTGTCAAATAGGAGAATGCCGTCAGTATCGAAGCAAGCATCGCTTTCGGTTTCCGCTCCAGAACTCTGTAACTGTATCCGTTCAAGGCCTACCCAGACTGTGGGTTCGGGAGAATATACATGGTGCTCGGTCGACGCAGCCCCTTCCCCTGTGAGAGCATGTTGAACATATGTCCCCATGTGCCTGTTGATGGGACTTACGCCCATCAAGCTGTGGCTTGATGGGTGTGGGGCCAGATGTGGTGCGAGTGGCCAGATGGTCGTAGCCGCTCCCCCTGTGGCATTCGAACCGAGCTCAGACTTCTCTGATTGCGCGGAGAAAGCACACGCAGAGCAGTGGGGACTCCCCAACGTCCCATTTGTCGCTTCAGATCCGCTTTTAGACTGCATAGGGAATGTCCTTCTCTTGGGGGTGCGGAGGAATGCCTGACATATTTGAAGGATAAAATGGGAACGGTATACTGTTTACATCCGTATGCTACCATCAGGTATCAGATACTCCCCTTGTCTAGACTTTTCGGTTTGAGTTTAACTTAGTAATCTGCATCACACTCAAACATTGAGGGGAAATCATAACTTTCCCTAAATCGAAACTCCTCAAGGTCTCGCCGGAGCAAAATATTTCGATCGGCCGCCGTCTCTTTCCATGCCTCTCCTCCGCCGCCGTCTCCTTCCACGGAGGCTTGTAGGAAGTAAACCCTGTGTAGCGACGTAAGGCGTGCGGGCACAGAGCCGATTGAAGACACGTGCAGATAACAACTTCATTGACATATCTGAGGCATATGTGTCGACGCGGGCCAAAAGGAAAGCTTTTGGTTTCTGTTGTATAGAATCAGACTCTGTCTGGGCTGAGTCGCCTGTGTCCGAATCCAGGTCACAGGTGCATCGACACAAGACCTTTACTTTTGGTGTTGTAGTCATCTTCTTAACATCATTTTACATGAGATAAGTGTATACGTTCTTTAAATGGCTTTTTATTTACACGTACTGTTTGTATGCACCCATGTCTCCAGTTTAATTATACAACCTGAAACCTTTAAATAATGGTGTTGTAAGAGATTTGTAGTGTAAGGCTGCATACCTCACCTCTGTCTATACAGGATATACTATAGATGAGCGATGTTAAAACACAACACGCTGCAGTGGTCCACTTGTCAAATTTCCATAGTGTCAGGTGTCCAGTGCACGTTTTCCCCTTCAGCCTCTTTTCTTTGTGTGGTTGGTCGAGAGCATGCCGTTTCAGCCCTTCATCCTGAGATTGCTCCCTCCGATAGCAGGCTTGCTAAATGTTGTTACTGGCCTCATGGAAAACAGATGCGGCGAAGTGATAGCGATTTGTCTCGGGGTCAGGTTGCATTGAAATTTTGTTCAGACCTCGGATTCAATTTTTTTTACATTTTGCGCAGGATTCGGACCAGATATTGTAATACAGAATCAAAAATGGAAACATTAATTAATTCATAACACATTAATTCCTCCCACCTGGTAAATGTAAATCCAATATTCACTCCCCTGTAATCTCAATTTTGGTCTCCACCAGTATTTATGGTATATTATATCACGTTCACCTGCTATGTGAAGCTGAAACAAAACAGCAAAGGTGTTGGCAAAAATGCCCCAAAATGTGTTCAGCTTCTCACATGTTAGGACGAAGTACTATTTTTTTATTATTATTATGTGCAGTTGGACATCTTTTGGTTTTGGACTGTTGGTTGGACAAAATGAGACGTGTAGATTTTATCTTGGAGAAAATAATTGTCAGATTAATATATAATGATATAATCTAATTGTTAGCTGCAGTCCACATGGGATCCCTTAGAGTAAGAGGCTGATTAAGAAAATACATTTTCAGGGCCTTTAACTGAAAAATACCTATTGTTCTCTGTCTTTACGGAAAACCAGCCTCGGTGGAAATTGATGATTGGATCTCCTTTGCACAACCTGTCATCTGACCCTTATCAGCTGTGACCCCGCTTTGCTTCACACTCCTCCACTTTCTTAAGATCCACAAGATACTATTGATCAGAGCCTGACAAGGGATGACGAATGACCAGCAGGCTCCGATCCGACTCTACCTCGAGCTCCGTCGAAGTCCCTACGAAGGACGACTCGGCGCGGCATGTGTCTGGTTGCGTACATGTGTGCAGATGTGCTGCGGGGATTAGTGCTGCTGAGGCCCTCTTTTCCTCTCCTCTGTCCTCTCGGATCGTCTGCTCTTTGACGTGAGGGTGTCTGCGCTGTGTCGGAGCTCCAGAGGCTGCCACGCCAAATCTCCCGCAGCATCTGTCGTCCGGCTCAGGCAGCGCCGCGAGCCTTCCGTCAGGCTGTTCAATGAAATGTAGACAGCCTCTGTCGGACCTGGGCCTTGTACTATCAAGGTCACAAGCAAGTTATGGAAGCTGCTGTGAGTCTGCTCACACTCAGGTTGGTTGCTGGTACAGTAGGACCGAGAGTATAAGGCGTACGTTCCATGTGGACTGGTTTGCTTCAGAAATAGTTAACCTTGTGGGGCTAAATATTTGAATCCTTGCGTAGCAACCCTGACCAGGCACAGCAGGTGTGGCTTTGGTGATACGGAGACTCTGCATTGTGGAGTTTTGGAGGGTGGTGTCATTTTAGCCTCCCTTAAAACCAAAAGCCACACGGGCAGAAGGGTGAGGAACGTTGCTGGCGTGTCGATTTTCGACTTAAAATCTGATTCTGAGACGAGAAGCCCCCTGCAGCTGCGACAGCTAGGCACGAAACATTTCCAGTTGTAAACACGCTACCATAATCCTCGGGAACGGCCATACGAGAGGGGATAGTCTGACGGGCATGACGACAGTATGCCGAGGAGGGCAGGGTTTGGGGAACATTTAGTTGTTTTGCCTTAAAACAAAAAAAAAAAAAAAGGCATTTTGGTTATATTCTAGACATGTCGAGGAGACTTTTGTGGCTTTAAACTTGCTTATTAACCTCTCCCCATCTTTTCACAGCGACAGGGAGCGGATGAGTCACCAGAGTTTATTAGAAATGGGTCAAAGGAGCGGTTTTATTGGGTCTGGGATAGATTAGTCTGTGCTGAGAGGATCTATTTTTGAACTCTTATGGCCTCACTTCCATTCAAACTGATAAGATGGGCCTCTTGCTCAAACTGCCTGGCTGACCTATCGGCTTGTCTTCCTGTTTGAGTCGACCGGGGGTTTTTTTCTCCCCCCCCCCCCCCCCCCCCCCCCCGCCTTCATATGGAAGTCATTTGTGAGCGAACACAAGTCAGACAAATACTGTAGCCGGCTTCAGTGTTGGCTGAGAGCACCCAGTGCTGCTGTGAGCAATCCTGGGACTCTTCGCTCCCACCAGCCCGAGAGTGAGGTGTCTGCTCTATCTGTCAGTTGTCGAGGCATCCAGGCATCCGATGTGCCACACAGGCGTTTTGCTGTCGACTGAAGAAGAATGTAACAGGACTTCGGAGATTTGTTTTTAAGAATACACAAGAAATACTGCACAGTTTTTAATCTTTACAGTTGGTCTATACCTAAAACACAAAGTGACACTTGTTAACTTGCACACTAGCATTATACTTGTAACTTCATTTAAAATGAATGCTGCAAAAGTACATTAATTCAACTTCATATTTTTAAAACAGAGTAACATTTACATTTTACACCAGTACCGTATTTACAACTTCATATTAGGTTTAAACACTTACTGTTTATCTAGGTCACTTTAAGAATCCTTTAAACACTAGGTAATGCTAAAACTTAGTAGTGGACGAGTACATTTTAAGTTTATGCGCAAAATGATTGTTCTCTTTCTCTGTTCACGGCAAGATAACTGTAAGTATATTTAAGAATAAAATGATATTACTATAAAGTAGTTCTGAAACATACATTTTAACAATGCCGTCTACAGTGAACTTTGAAGTATACGTACATAAACTCAACAGTGGGCCAGTTTTGTACTTCATGCATCTTGGAATGAACGGATGGGAATCTGATCTCCAAACTGCTGATTGCAAATGCATTCATGGCGCTTTCAAAGACAAGAGTAAAAAGCAAATGAAATCCAAGACGTATTCTAGCCAGATGTTGAAAAATGTGAAGATGCGTCTGTCTCTCCATGAGGTACTGTATATGTGACCTTCATTGCTTCCGCAGTGTAACCGTGTCGGTAAGCAGTCTGTGGAAAATAGCCCCTCGTTGTCTGATGTTCTCAACACATCCACGGTCTGTCTCCTCCGTCCTCCTCCACTCTCAAATTTCCAATTGTTCTCGGGCCATCTCCGTCAAGCAACACGGGGGGGGAAACTGCTCCGGCAAATTGTTCTACACGTACCATCAAATACGAGGCGCACTGAGCTGCTGAAGCGTTTATCTGATGCCCGATCAGTCCGACCGCTGAGCGAGCTGTGTGGGCGAGAAAGCACTGACCTGTAGGCTCCTGTTTATGCTCCGTCAGAACTCCTTCGTACGATGACAGCGCGTCGGAAATTGGAGGTTTTATTACCTGATCCAAATGATGTAGATTAGAAGAGAGTCTTTCGAGGAAAACATTCACGTGGTTGCACTCAACCTCAGCACAAATGGAAAAACTGAGCTAGAGAAAAGAAACACATAGACCTTGGTTCCACTCTAGAGAAATGTTCAGGCACTGATTTGCGAGTCGCCCATGAAAATGAAGATGGATTTAGATTTGTCATCTGGCCAGCAGAGATGCCGATATGCGTATGAATGTAAACAAAGCCTTGGTCTATCCAACAACATATATCGACACAGCTGTACTTGTACTCATCGGTGTGTACTTGGGGTTTACTTTTCTGTAAAGGAAGTGAAAGTGCAGTTATCATTTAGCGCTGATGGTAAGATGTTGGCGTTGGCTGATTGACAGAGTGCAGAGAGCAACGAAAACAGAGCGAGAAGGTGTGAGAAACCAAGGCGGAGAGAGAGAGAGAGAGAGAGAGGGAGAGAGAGAGAAAGAGGAGAGAAGCCCTGTGCAGCTCCGGCTCTTGTTATTTTAACCCAGATTCAGCACTGAAATATGGCCACCATGTGGACCCTCTCAAGAAGTGTGGCTCCAGTGTGGGCCGCGGCCAATCAGAGGAGGCTGCGGCGCTCCGGGAGGAGGGACGCGGGGAGGGTCTGTGAGTCAGAGTCTGACAGAGGCATTGGAGAGTGCGAGAGCAGTGGAGGAGAGTCAGGGCAGCGAAGCCACATCTCCAGGAGAGCTGGAACGTACCCGCAGGCCAATGGAGACAGGTTGGACTGCCGTCTTCTTCCTCCTAATTGTCTTGCATTCGTTTCCCATTTAACCCACTGAGGGGGGGACTCCTCGAGGTAACACTTACTCACGTGAACTGAACAGCTGGGTTCCTGGCTGGTGTAATGGGATATACAAATATTGTGCTTTTAGGTGTTAATCACAACCTCTCTGTAGCGTCACAGAGCTCCGGGATGCTGAGCAGATGTGCAGAAGGGGGCAGAAAGACTTGCTCTTTTGCCGTGGAAAAGCTGACTGTGGACTCCTTTGTTAGTGACTGCTATTATTGCTGCTACTGGAGTCTGCAATTTTCCTTAAGTAACGAGGCCAAGGTTTAATCGGTCCACGGGAGCTGCAAAACAACACAAGAAAAAGATGGATGCCGTGCTTTTGTCATCGGTGATTGATTTACATGCTTGTCACTGACCTGGTGATTGTAGACGTGTTTTTTCTCTCCCGTGTGTTTTCGTCTTAATCCTAGAGCCGTTATTAGACGAGGACGCGTTCCCACTTCCCGGACTAGTATTTGAGGTCCTCCGTGACCAATCAGCTGCCGCATTCCCTTTCAGTAGCTGCAGGGGCTTCTCATTCAAACGGATCCTCGCAGATTAGAGGCGCTGCCTTTGTTTCATAATTGCTTTTGCGGGGTCACCGAGGCCAGGGAGAGGTGAGGGCTGGACATGCAGGGAGCTGGAGATATTCAGAGTCTTTCATTGGGACGTTTTTTGACCACAACGAGGCGGCTGAACTGCAGATGCTTCGTGACGGGCTCTACAAGTGTATCTGACGTTTTTTTTGGACTCTCTTTCTCTCGATGTCCTTGCACTATGTCGACTCTCCATTAAAACTCCCTAAACAAACCCCCTCTCCGTGGGGAAACTCGACGCGACCCATGGCATGTCCACAGATGTGTAGATTGTTTCCTGTCGGCGGCAGCGCAGAAAGGCGTTTCCTGCTGCTCTGTTGCTGTGATAAGAGAACGGCTGAGTGGACACTTTGAACAGGAGTTGTGCTTTGAGCCCCAATAGCAACATGGCTCATAGGGATGGGCAATGGTCAGTCCTTCTGGTTCTAAACTAAATATCCCAATGATTATGTAATGGGTTGCTTTTGAAACTTTTTACAGACATTCGTGTTCCCCGCAGGATGTACCCTCATTGACAGGTGATTCCCTGGTTTTTCTTGTAGCACACCATGGGCTCAACATTTTCAGTTGGGGTTGAAGTATCTGTCCTGTTAAATATCTCAACATCTAGAAGGAATGGTGCAAACGCTGGTACAGACATTCATGGTACCCAGAGGATGAAGCCCAAACACTTTGGCGATCCTTTGGTCTTCCCTCATGTGCCACTGTGAGGTCTTGTGTGTAAACACTCTACACATCTATCGGATGGACTGCCAATAAGGTTCAGGATGAGTTGTAATAACTTTTTGTGATCCTTTCTCTGTTCATCTAGCACTGTCATCTGGTCAAACTCTTTGGGCAGCATGTGCGAGATGGCAGGGAGTCTTGTAAGTGCGTGCACCCATGGGGATTAGTGTTGGGTGGGGGAGGTTAACTGGGTAGTGGGTGCAATCTGAGGGCCATAAACTCTTATGTGTATGTAAACTGAGACGCAAATAATCCTTGGTCTGCCCCCTGGTTACTCGGGGAGCATAAAGGACATCATAAATCCATCTTGAGCTCCACATATATAGACTACCATTCTTCACTCTATCTTGGGAAACTTCTGTTCATGATAACGGCTCAAATCTGTTTCGTCTGGGAACAGCAGACGTCTGGGCATATGTATGTGACAAATGCCAGGTACATTAATAGAAGCAGACTTGTCCGGACTTGTTTTAGATCTAATAACCCACATTCAAGGCAGCTCCAGACAAACTGAGAGCCACCAGTAGGCACTGTGCAACCAACAGGCACGTGATGCAAACATACTCGCGCAAGGCAAGGTCAAAGGTTAAGTGTCCGGGTCTTCAAAGCTTGGTATCTCCCCATGTGGTTCAAATTGTTTGAGCTGCCACAATATTCCTGTCAGTGAGGAATTAGTCTTCGCAACTCGCCAGCAAATGTTTGACCTTAAAACTTTGGACTGACCGTGCTCCATGCCTGAAAAGCCGTTTGTCTTAAACCCTCACGTCAAACATCAGTCTTGTCAAAGGACCTCTGGGACTTAGCCCCCCCCCCCCCAAAACGTCAACGGTCTTTGTGTGAGGGGGCGGGAGGAGGGTTTTCCCCCAAAAATGTCAGTAAGTGAATGTGTGTCTGCATCTGTTCCTGCATCTGTTCATGGTGAGGCAATGAGAAACGCTTGTGATTCATAAAATTAATTTTGGTCCAAATCCACAGAGGCGGCTGTCCGTGCCTGCTCTGATGATCTCATCTGTTTTACACACTCCAAACGTACATCGACACAAAGAAAACACACACACACACACACACCACCCTGCAAGAGACCACAGATCTGTGTCATTTTCTCCACTGGAAAAGAAGGAGAGGGGGGGCCGGGGGGGAGGAAAAGAGAACCGTTGTTGATATCTCGACAGGATGACAAAGATCAAAGTTTGTGTAGTGCTCTTACTCACACACCGAGTCTCACTCGCCGGGACGTGACCGCAAAGGGAAGACCGTGGCTCCCGCCCCCGCAATCCCCCCACCCCCCACCCCTCGCCGTTGAGGCGCACCGGGGGCCGAGTGATGGGAACGTTGCCGTGCGGGCGGCACACGTGTCAACAGCGGCCCCCGGCTGCCTCCGCCGCCCTGCCAAACACTGGTCGGAGAATGACTTACAGACACCCAGGAGACAGCAGGGAAACCGGGGCGGGGGGGGGGGGAGGGGAGGGAGGACTCAAAGAAAAGAAACAACTGTCAGCTTTGGCCCAGAGCTGTATTTATAACATGAGCACAAAGGCCTGTGTGCGTCTGTTAATCTTCTCTGTATGTTCTGCTCTGGTTTTGTTCATGTCTCGTACATAAAAGGCTCCCTTCTGTATTTGTCCAAAAGCCTTTCTTCATACATAATCATACTGTGTTATCTATTTTTTCAGGAAAATATTTAGTTGTTAGTGCTGAGTTAATCTATCAGGGAGTCTATTAGCACTTTTGATTGCAAATTAATTGTCGCAGTTATTTTCCAACTATTCTCTGGTTCCGGCTTCTCCACTGGGAGGATTTTCAGCTCTTTGTTTTGTTTTATATCATCGTTAACTGAGCATTTTTAGTGTTTTGGACTGTTGGTTGGACAAAAATTTCAGTTTGGAGGGATGTTGAAATGAGCTTTTGTAATTATTTTCTCGCAATTCACGAGGGGAGGGTCTTCCCCCCCCCCCCAATGAACTGAAACTATCTACCGCGTCCGCGTGGCAGTGTCACTGTGTGCGGTGCAGTGCATCAGGGTTGAAGTCACCGCGGTTATCAGCGGCCATGTGACAGCCGGACGGACGCTGCGTTATCAACCGTTGGCTGACCTCAGGTCAGCTGTGTGGGCCGCTTGATGAGAGGCCTCGGGCTTGTTTTTCTCTCTGTCTGCATCCGCTTCTCATTCCGCCGTTTTCCACATGTGTTTTAACCCTCCCATCCCCACACACACACACACACACACACACGCACACACACACACACACACACACACACAGACACACACACACAGACACACATAAAGGCACATGCATATAAACTCGCAGCTCTGTTAAATGATTTCTTATTTTTACGACCAGTCACGAAGATCCACTGGGAGTAGAGAGTCAAACAAGAATTACAATTTCTTGAGCATGAACTCACTTCCAGCGAACACATCCCTACACAACTCATTAAACGTCTCCACCACGGAGCCTCCCTTCCCCCCCTCTCCGCTCCTCCTCCACACTTCGGCCTCTGGAAACCAAAATCAATCAATAATCGCCACAGACTTATCTGATCACGCGGTAACATTTCATACTCGATAATCAAAGCACTCACCCTGTTGTTGCGTCTCTCTGTTTTTTTTATCTCCTAGGTGTGTCTGATGTGACGCCAGCGGGCTGGCTCAGGGGACAGAACTTCAGTACAATGTAGACACCAAAAGCCAGACAGAGCAAGAGTCAGAACGCCGAGCCGACGGACGGAGGGAGAGTTCTGGGAGGAGGAACAGCAGCTGTGCCGAGGTGACGGCGGCAGAAGATAACAGGGGAGAAAAAAAAGGGGAGAGAAAAGAGGGAAGCAGCGGACTGTGAATCATTGACGGGATCCCTTTGTGTACCGCAGTGTCACCTTGTCCCTCCCGTGAGGCGCACACTCGCTCCCACGTCTCAGGCCGGAGGGAGAACGCGAAAAGCCTCCGCTCTCGGTGCTTCGAGGGGCGCCCCCACTGAGCGCTTCACCTCTCGCCCAATCTGAACAGGGGGACACTCCGGCCACCGTCAGCATGTGCCATGTCATTGTCACCTGCCGCTCCATGCTGTGGACCCTGCTGAGTATCGTGGCCGCGTTCGGCGAGCTCATCGCCTTCATGAGCACTGACTGGCTGGTGGGATTCCCCCGCACCCCGGATGCCGTGTTCGGCCACCACGGCGCCACCGCGGCCGGAGAGGCCTACAGGCCCACTTTGGGCATCTACGGCCGCTGTATAAAGCTGCCCCACCTGCACCGCGGAGTCCTGTGTGGGCCGTACGCGATACACTTTGGGGAGATTGCCAGCGGGTTCTGGCAGGCGACTTCCATCTTCCTGGCGGCGGGGATCCTGCTGCTGTGCGCCGTGGCGTTCATCTCGGTCTTCACCATGTGCTTCCAGAGCATCATGAAGAAGAGCATCTTCAATGTGTGCGGACTGCTGCAGGGAATCGCAGGTGAGATCTTTTGGCCCGTTTTAAATTGCGCTGGTGCAGATGCACTGATCGAAAGAGGAATTACCGGCAGCCAGAGACTTTGGTGAAGTCTCCCGTTGGAATTCCTGTTTTTATTACATTAGAAAAAGTTCAAGGTGTCCAGCCTCGATCGGTGTCCAACTCAATACTCAAGTTTGTGTCGGTGAAAGGACTGGTATTAAGGCGTCAGTACAGCTGCTTGTCAGGTGGTCGCACGACTTCTGAAACCTTCTCTCCCAACATCTTTCCCGCGTTATATTTCGAGGGGGGGCCGTGTCCGAGCATCACGATGAATACCCTTCAGGAGAGACTGGCAAAAAATGTGCACCATTATAACCATATGATATACCAATAATCCTCTGTATGACAGCCAGCTCCTCACTCCACCTTTGGGTGCGGCTGTTGAGAACAACTATGAACACGGGATATCTGGCGTGGTCGGACAACCCATATCACGGAACCATTCCTTCTGAGTATATCCTGACTTTTAAATGGTAAAGAGTAGGAGTCGACCGATTATCCACCTGGACGGATTTTTTTTTTTCTTCAGATTTGCCGATAAGATAAATGTTTTAATTTGGCTCTGATGCAGCCGCAGTCACTAACCTCATTTGTTCCACTTCATTAAAATGCTGCCGATAGTTCCCTGCACTTTTTTGGTTAGGTCATGTAATAATTGGTATCGGTATCGGTACCTGAAAAAAAAGCCATATCGGGGGACCCCTTGTAAAAAGATAGCGCTTTTTCTAGTCTTATCGACCACTCGAAGCCATTTACAGTAAAAGTCGCGTTCACCCATTCTCACACACACATTCTTATAGCGCTGCTATCCACCGCACATTTTCTGTCACATTCACACACTTCGGAAGATCCGTCAGAGGCAATTTAGGGTTCGGCATTCGGGACTGGGGATCGAACCGCCGACCATGTGGTTAGTGGACGACCTCTATCTCCTGAGCCCCAGCCGGGACTTTTTAGTCTCACCAATGGATGTGGCTACAACCACCGGATCAGTACCCGCCTCCAAGTCACACATTCGAAACACGCCCCGTTGCACAGGAACCCCTTAACTCTTTGGTATTGTTTTCAATGTGCGTCTGAATCTGTTTGTCTCCCCTGTAGCGGGCGAGGATCCAATTTGCGCTAGAAATGTTTTATTAAAAAAAATTTTTAAAAAATGCAATGAAATGTGAAAGGGAGTGATCAACATTGCCAGTTTTTCGGAAAAGAAAGAGAGAGTTAAAGACAAAGCGTGAGTTTTGCTCCTATGAGGAGGGATGAATCATACAGCTAATTCAGGTCGTGAAACCCTCTTTGTTCCTCTTTGTTCCCGCGGCGCCCACCGTTCAGTCAAGGTAAACGAAAAAGTTCTGCCCTCGGACGAACACCATTCATTACGAGCGCCGCAGCTCCCGCTGCTCGAATTGTGTGTCTGATTGTTGTGGAGCCTCCGGTGAACTTCAGGCCGGGGGCGGGCGGGAGTTTAAAAGACGCGGTGGCGGTTTGTTTTCCAGTTCCACCCTCCGCGGCCACCAGGTCGTCACTGGTTGCCGCCGCCCGAATATTTACCTTCTGCCCTTCTCTGCCCGGCTGCCCGGCTGCCCGGCGGCGCTTTTATGACGATAGATTGGCCTCCGCCGAAAAAACGTAGTTGACCACGCATGCGTATCTGAGTTTGTATCTGAGTTTGTGTGCGGAGGGTATGCATGCCGTGGCCGTGACTATGGTTATGTGTCTTGAGGCCACTTTGACTCACTGCGGTGAATTATGGAAGGGAGGAGGCCATGAGATCAGGCCCGGCTGAAGCTCCTCTTTCTTTCTTTCTTCCTTTCTTTTTTTCACAGACTGTACCGCGAGCTCCCAGCTCTCTGCTGATTATGGCTCTCCTCCCCCACAGTTGTTTATTTGGTGCAGGCCCAAACATAAAAAAGGTGGGCGTGTGGCGGAGGCCATGCCGAACGGTCCCCCCCCCGGCTCTGTGCAGCCCTGCTGACCTGACGCACGGCTGAAGGCCGTTCAGCCAGTGAACGATGAACGCCAGCAATGGAAAGCTGTTACCTGTTCTCCACCTGTCTGAATATAGATGCGTGAGGGACTTGAGGGGCTGAGCTTTATGACCATTTACACAGTTAGATGATATGAGAAATGTTGCTGTACTTCATGCCAAGCGAACCGGCCCCTTTGATACCATGTCCACGAGTGTATCAAGCACTGCCGCTGTTGGCCAATGGTGCAAATCAATGAGCAGGACTCCTTTAAAGGCATTGTCGGGGGGTTGGGGGGGTTCTGTGGTTTCCACTTCAATGTGATGAAGTGCTTTAATTTGTCGGGAATTTAATCAGCAGGATTAGCCAACACCAGGCGTTCCTCTTTGCTTATTTCCTACGCAAACAGTTTCTTCCCCCCCGATTCCCCAGACCGTTCGCCTATTTGGGATTTTCAATGGATTGCTCCAGTAAACTCGACAGAAAATCTAGCATCAAGTATTGTTGACCTGAAGCCTTTCCTCCAAAAATAATCAGGGATTGATATTTAATAGCCCTAAGGACATTTTTTAGCAGAGGTAGTAATGGCTACTGTTTGTTTCCCATGCAGCTTAACAAGCCTAGTAAACCTATAGCATTTCTTTGAATCGTGATCTTGTAACTTTTCAGCAATGAAATATACCTTTATATCCCAGTTAAGCCAGTATTGGCTGTATTACTGGTTGGTGTCAAGTTCAAAAGCAGACATTGAATTGCTAATAAATTGATGCTGTAGGAGTACTTTAAAATTTAATAATAAAATGTAATAAAATGTATGTGTCGGTGTACTTCCCCAAGAAGACTCATTTTTGGTGGAGTATTCCTTTAAGTGCACAGTTTAACTGTAAAGGTTTCACTCTTCAGCAACTGTTGTCACATTCTGGGTCCGTTGGAGAATTAGCTTCATACAGTGTTGACTCCACTGAGTTTGGATAAAATGCCTTAAAAGAAAAGAAATGTCGAAAATGCTCTCTGGTCACAGCAAATCTTAGTAGACAGTAGAGAGGAGCATCAAACAGCCGAGGAGGCCGGAGGTTTTCCTTCTGGAGCCAAAGACCGATAACCCCGTAGCCGCGGCGAGAGATCGGCGCCGTCACGACGGCCCGTCCGACATCCGACAGGTTTCGCGTCTTCCTTGTTGCTCCTCCGTCGCCAATCATCGGCGCGCTGGTGTGGGTCAGGGTCTTCGACCTGAGTGCCCCGTCGTTCCATGGGGCCTGTGAATGATATCACTCCCGCTGATATCCTCCAGCAGCACCACCGCGCCGACTCGCTCCTAATCATTATTTCCACAGCGACTGCCGACCCTCCGGTAATGAGAAAACTGGAGCCAGGCGGCAGATGCTCGGGGAAGTGATTGACCTCAGATGGGAAGAGTGCGGACGCCGCCGCCGCCGCCGCTGCCAGAGATGGTCGCGTCATCGCACTGGAGAACTTCCAAAGGCCCCGTCCACCCAGTCTTCACACGGACTGGTGTCACTTGTACTTTCTACTCGTGGACTTTTCTTCGTCCCCCGCGACACACTTTCTGTTGGCATTGAAGCGGCGGTCAGTTTAAGCTCAGCGTGATTTTTTTCAGATTTCCGCTGAAGGTAAATCCATTCCCGGCGGTTTACGTAATTGAATGGCTAAAACAGACGCTTCTGCCGCGGGTCAGTCGAGTAAACTTTGCACACATTCAAAGGCCCCCGGAGACGTCTTACACACTACAGTTAGTGTGTTGGACTACCTGAAAGGGAATTCTCTGTATATTTTCACTCATTCCCATTCGCGTCGAAAAGGATTAGAGACAAGACGGCAAACAAACCCGGCCGTAAAACTGTCTCCAATTCTTGTGCGTTCGGTGTCGAATGCTTTTATTACCTGCTATAAACTTCCCCCTCCAGCCGTGAGTCACACACCTCATCTCAAGTGTAACTGCGGACTGTGACTGTAAGCTCTCAGGCTGGAAGTAAGGGGGGGGGGGGGGGGGGTGGCTTACAGGAATTTGTGCGGCGTTACCGTCCGGTGATGACTCCGACTCTGACTCCGACTACGCAAAAGAGGGAAGCTGAATCCCCCAGCTCTCACTGATAAACACACACGGGGGAATCCTATATCTTACATATGTTGTGTATTTTACAACCAATACATGGTCCCAGTTTTGTTGGTTGTGTCTGAAGCCAACATAATCAGATTTATGCTGAGGTGGTGCTGATTTTAATTAATGAAAACTACTATTTTCTGTTGAGATAATTAATGATAAACACCATTGAGATTTGACAAAGGAGAAATGCAAATGTAACACTTGTTCATAGTTGTTTATTTATTGGATGATAAAGGGGTTTGATTCTTTAGAATAGTGGTTTATCCAATTTCAATTCCACACGTCAGTGCCATCAACCTATTTTGCAAAAGCGTGAAAAAGCAGAAAGAGAAAAACCTTCTCTCTCTACGGAAGACATGGCTGCTCTCCTTCATTTTCCTGGAAAGGGAAAAGGCGGCCCGATTTCTTGGAGCGGAGTTGCTGACCTGCTGTGCGGGGTTACAAGTGTGAGGCCGGGGGAGCGGCGGGTTAGAAAGGGGGGAGGGCCCTGGTTGGTTGGTCGTCGGCAGGGAGGTCGCTATCAGAAACAGATTGATGGTGGAGAATTGACAGTTTGGAAGTTAACCGAGACAAGAGCCAGTGCAGAGGGAATAGTGAGGCTGGGAGGGTGGAGTGCAGCGGGATATTAGGTTAGAGGGTCTCAGGTCTTTGGGACGGAGTGTGTGTGTGTGTGTGTGGGAGGGAGGAGGAGGGGGGGTCTTAGGAGGGGTGGGGTTGGGAATTAAAACCATACCTTCAATCCATCACTGAAGCCAGTCTGGACGTCAGGGCAATGCAGCAACATGTGGAAAGAATTTATGACCTAGTTTTCATTTCCGTGTTTAATACGATATTGGGTGCTCCGAGAGCAAGAGAATGGGAGGAGAAAGAAAGGAGGCCGAGAGAGAGAGAGAGAGAGAGATTAGGAGAGAATGGGAGGAGGGAGTTTCAACCCCCGCACTTGTTTTCATGAAGCAAGGCAGCGAGACCCGCTCGATGAAGCCGAGATCCAGTCGGATGAGAGCGCCAGCTCTGAAATTCTCATCTCCTGCCCGGTTCATTTATTGTCCGTCATTTTATTATTGTAAATGTTTCCTGCAGAGGTTCGATTGAGGGGCGGCAGGCCCCTCCTCTGGCCCGCCGACTGATCCACCACCGAGGGAGGAACGTGCAAAGCGAAGGGGAAACGGAAAGGGGCATCTGAACATGCGTTGAAGCGACACAACCCTAGAATAGCAGCTTCAAAATCATTTTTGATGGTTCGCCGACCTGGAGTGGGAAGGAGAACGGTGCCGCTCTCCTTCCCACTCCTCAACCCAAACGCCTGTTCTTGCACTATGCAAGTTTGGTGGGTGGGTACGATCTCCCGTGAGAAGTACGTGACTGACTGATGGTCAGAGGCTCAAACTGCCAGGAGCAGGCCCAGCGGGTTCAAGAGTAATGTGGAACTGTAGATACGTTTAAAAAGACTCGGCGGGAACTTTTGAAATGTCAAAACATTCTGAACGGAGTTTGGCGCACGTGCCAAAGCAGCAGAACTCTTGGTTCAGGAAGCCGGGGGACCATGAGGAACATCCACCGCTATTATTATTATTATTATATCTTAAATGAAATGAACAAAGGATTGATTTTCTTGATCTGTCATAAACGGGAAGATTAGTGGAAAACGGTTTGCCGTCAGGAGACGGCGGCTGGGAAGCTGGCAAGAAGTAGCATCATTTCACCTTTTCATTGATTAACCATCCGTCGACTTGCTGCCACTTATCTGGGTCCAGGCGTGGACGGAGTTTGAGTCAGTGCGCCCCTGGGCGTAGACCTTCACCTGATTCCATACGCTCTGCGGCGGGTCCAAAAAAAAAAGGTTCCAGTCTTAAATTGGGTGAACACAGCAGAGCCTCGCCTACGGTAAGGAGAGCGGGTTGTTTTGCGATCCGCGGGAGCAGTGTGTGTGTGTGTGTGTGTGTGTGTGTGTGTGTGTGTGTGTGTGCGTACGTGCGCGTGTGTGTGTCAGTGCTTAAGTCAAGTCAGCACGGTAGTAGAAGTGGGTCATGGTAACACAGGAAGTGACCCCCGTCCTCTCTGCCGAGACACAGGACGCCGGAGGGTCGGGCCGGGGACTGGGGCAGACGGCGAAACCCTTCAGTTACCTTTTCCTGTTGTTCTCCTCCGTCCGCTGTGCTCCGACCCGACAGGATTCTGGGCCAGGGTTCAGTTGCCGCGCTGAAAGTCTGGCGGTGGTTCTCTCCGCTCTCATCTCTCAGGCAGACGTCAGGAAGTCGTCTGTGTGTGGTGTCACTTTTTTCTTTTTCCTTTCACGTTGGTAGGACGCTTTGGAATGCGGCGACGGCACTTTGGCAGGAAATGTTTTCGCGTGGCGGTCACACAGATTCATTCGCCGCAGGCATCATGAGCAGACTCCCCTCAGAACATGAAGCACGTTTGATGGATTGGTGATTATTGTGTGAGGATGGTGACATCAGTTGTTTTTTTTAAATTTTTGGATCTGCCTTTAACATTTACTCTTTTTTCTTTTCAATTATGCAATGAATATTGTGTAAAAAATATCCACTGTCTGCAGAGGATGACTCCTATGGAGTTTGGTGACCACCTGTATGACAACACTGTCAGGTCACAATTTAAAGTATGCCCATATTTTAATGCGCACTGTAATCTTCTTGGCATACAGTCTTGACATTCATTGAGCAGATCCATACTTTCATGACGATAAACCACATCAATAACAATGCCCCAATGGCCTTTCCTTTAGCATCATCCTCAGGACCAGCCATTCATCTTTTTTTCTTTTCTTTTTTTAATCTCTGCTACAGATTAAGGTCTATGAATATTAAAGGAACCCTGTTCAATTTTACTGTAAAAACTACAGTCATGTTTACATTCATTGTTTCTCACCAAGACTCACACTGTGTATCTGTGGGTCGTAAAAAACACCTTGAATGGACATAAAGGCTAGAATTATTGTCATTGTTTGAATATTATTTTCTCACACGTGAAATGTATCGTTATTTTACAATGATAAATGAGGGGCGGCATAGTGGTGCAGTGGTTAGCACTGTAGACTGACAGCAACAAGGTTCTGGCTTCGACGCTTTCAGTGCTGAGTGTGCACTATAGCTGCAACAGTTAATCGATGAATCGATTAATAATCGACTACTAAATTAATCGCCAACTATTTTGATAATCAATTAAATCGGTTCAAGTAGTTTTTATGAAAAAACAAGTCAAAATTCTCAGATTTCAGCTTCTTAAATGTGAATATTTTCTGGTTTCTTTGCTTCTCCATGTCAGTAAACTGAAGATATTTGGTTTGTGGACAAAACCAAACGTCATCTTGGGGTTTGGGAAAAACAATTTAAATTTTTTTCACCATTTTATGACATTTTATGGACCAAACAACTAAACGATTCATTGAAAAAATAATCGACCGATTAATCGTTAACGAAAATAATCGTTAGTTGCAGCTCTAGTCTGCACGTTCTCCCCGGGCCTGCGTGGGTTTTCTCCTGGTACTTTGGTTTCCTTCGTCTAAAAAATCATTAGCTAAGACGCTAAGTCCAAATCTGCCAAAAAATGAGATACAAACTGTAGTCTGTATGTATTTGGTTGTTGTTTTTCTCCATTTTCCCTGTTGACGTTTGCATTGGAGAGCATGAGAGATAAACTCGTGGTCAAAAAGCCCATGTATCTTTTTCAAACTGTCAATATGTTTGACAAAAAAACTGCTTTGGGAAATACTTCCATGTTTTTAATTAAACTGTTATTATGCAGGTCAGAAGTGAACTTTCAGTTGCACTCGTTTGTTGTTTTGGCGCGCTCATATTTTTAGGGTGTAATGCACACAACGGTCTCTAGGGGCTGCTGTGTGTTTTTCATAAGATACAATCAGTTGAGTTCCCTTCTCCCCTGTTTCCCGTCTCAGGTCTGTTCCTGATCCTCGGTCTGATGTTGTATCCTGCTGGCTGGGGTTCGGACAAGGTGCAGCTGTACTGCGGTCCCGACGCGGCTCCGTACCGGGCCGGGCTCTGCTCCATGGGCTGGGCCTTCTACACCGCCATGGGCGGCACCGTGCTCACCTTCGTCTGCGCCGTCTTCTCCGCGCAGGCCGAGATCGCCACGTCCAGCGACAAGGTCCAGGAGGAGATCGAGGAGGGCAAGAGCCTGATCTGCCTCCTCTGAGGCCTCGGATACTGCATTCCTGTGGGAAGAAGAAGAAGAGAGACAGGCCAATAACCATCAACACTTGCTCTTCAGCCTATTTCTCATGAGGCCGGCTTGTCACGTGGCGGCCCCTGAATCGTTTACCACTAAAACTGACTCTCGATTTGTCTTTGTCTTGTGTTCATCTGGGAGAAATCTTCAAGTGCCAAGTGTGTTTGTTTTCCTCAGCGTGTGTCTTTGTCTTTCTACCACTAGAGGTGCTGCGTGTGTTATTGTATTCATGTGTAGCCATGTGGACGCCCAGACGGGCTTTGTCCGTCACCACATGCCCTGTAAATAAGTGTGATTATATATATAATTGTACATAGTTACTGATCACAGAATGATGGTCAGCTTCATCCAAGCTGATGAAGTCACTCTTGCCTTAAAGAAAACACACACACACACACACACACACGCACACACACGCACACACACAAACACGCACGCACGCACACACACGCACACACACACACTGGTGTTGTCGTTGCCAGACCGCGACCAGTGAACCTGGATCTGTTAACTGTTTGCCACGTTTGAGTATTAACTCAAGGGAACCACTACACAGTCAGAATAAACTACTCGCAGAATAAATGGCCTTTAGCTCGGAGTCCTTTAAAGCTTACCGAATGTACTGTTATTGGAAGGATTTGGCTGTTCGCAGACCGCCGAAATGTACCGTCGGAGCACAGACTGCACGAGGACGAGCAGACGGCGCTCTGTTTGTCATGTACTTTGCGAGAAAGAGGGATGAAATGAAGTGAGCGTAAATCCTAGCCTAAGCTGAAAGGTGACCTGTGAAGGGTCTCTGCCTGGTCCTCCCCCTGCAGACATCCGGCGATCTGTGCACAAAAGACGTTGGACTGGAATGCGAGGACGCGCAAAACGAAGTATTGCTGTTACTGGTGATGTCTGGTTTCAGGGAAGTCTGCGGAGTCATAGATAGCGTCCTATCTGCTCTCATTTGTTTTTGCCCAACGAATAAAGAGAAGAGGGGGTGGAGGGAAAAATAAACTCAAGTTTGGTTTCAGTTTTTTAATCTGTGAAAGCTTCACGGCGGGGGGGAACGCAGCATGTTCAGAGCCGAGAGACCTCGGTTTGGCCACAGGTGGGCGCGGGCACGCTTTACACCCAGCGGCGCGTCGGTTTTTCCACTGATGCAGGACTGAAGCCGCAGGATGCGTCTCTCTGTGTGTTTGGGCCTCGTAGTCCGTAGTGGAAAATATCTTGAGTCAATGACTCAGGTTTTGGGGAACTCGCACTTGCAGCGAGTATTTCCGTACAAAATGCGACACATTGTTGAAAATCGAATCAGTGCTTCTCAACCTTTTTTGGCTTCTGCCCCATGATGCAAAAAAACCCCCCAGCTAGCGTCTCTTGTTACATTTGTTACTGAGTATGAGACGATTAATTCAAAGTATGTTGTGCACACGACTGTCATTTTTTTTTTTATCAAATGTAGTCATACAGCCAGAAAAAAACCTTGCCTTCTAATCGGGCCATTGCAGTTCTACAAATAGATGTACATAACTTGCTTTGTTTTTTATTCTTCTTTCCTTTCCCATAACTCATCTCGTGATCCCTCAGGTTTATCTGGTGACCCCTTCGTGACCTTGGGTTGGGATCCACTGGACCAAATGAATGAAACTGCGTGTTGAGTAGCTAGAACCAGCTCCGCCTCGAGCAGCTCCATGACAGTTTTTTCCGCATTTCTGCATTAATTCTGCTTTAGAAACGTCAAGTAAATGTTGTTTTGATACCTTTATTTAAGTTAAGATCAGGCCACTTATTCCACCATCGCTCATATCTTCAAATGAACAACCATACATTGTCCACATCTTAGCCCACATATTCCCTGTTTGCTCCCCCCAGCTACCACCCTAGTAGTACTTGAGCACGGTCTGTGTGTGTGTGTGTGTGTTCGTGTGTTCGTGTGTGTGATTACAAAAATGATCACTCCCTCCCCAGATGTTCCTCCCTCCGTATGGACTGCAGACAAGTCTCTGGCACAACCCTGTGGCCTCTTCCCTCCACCAGTGCTCTCAAACTAAACACAGAGCTTGATGACTTCCAGATTAGGCACATGACAAATCGTGCAGTCCTAAAGTCGGGCCCGTTTCGCCGCCATGGGTCTTTTTTTTAGTTCTGCTGCTTCTCTTTTCCCCCATTTTTGCGCAGAAAGCGCCAGAGGGGACGAGAATGGGGGGAGACGGAGACGGAGCCTCCGAAGTTTTGTTCCCTCGGAAGAGGACAAATACATGGATATTATAGCAGCTGCACCTCATTTCCAGGAGCCAATCAGCACCTTAATGTTATTTAGCATCAGTTTGCTTTTTTCCTTGTACCTTCACTGTAAACTTAGCATTATTATATCATATTGTCTTCACAAATGAAAAAAAACCTAATGCACTAAAGGAGTCAACAGGAGCCTTGATAGAGATCTCGACAAAAATGTGTGTGTGTGGGGGGGGGGGCAAATAGATCAACAAAAATCAAAATTATGTGTAGAAGAGAAATCACACATAACAACGACGTAAAGGCCGGACATTTCAACAATCCTTTTAGAGTCTAAGTCTGGTCTGAAGCTTCAATTCAAGTTCATACAAATTGAGGAACCGCGAGTCGTCGTGCTGAAGTGTGTTAATCGGTTGCAAAAGATTCTTGGTTGGATGTTGTTGGAGTACAGGCCACTTGTCAAACACAATCAGCCATATCCCCCCTCGCCCCCCTTTCAACCCACTGCAGGCTTTCACCTCACAGGGAGCAAACAAACTAATCACCTCCATCGAATGCTTTTCTCAGCTTTCAAATCATCCAGCGGCGGGACTGTGTGTGAGCAGAGATGCTGTCGACCAGGTGACGCCACGCACGTCCCGGACGGACGACTGCTGCCATCTTCACACACACACGCACACACACACACACACACACACACACACACACACACACACACAGTGAACCCAGTCTGCTACCAGTTCCCCCTTTTGTGATAGTGTTCCTCTGCCTTACATCACACCGAGCTGTTTGAGACAAAGGACGCGGCACGTGGCCCTGAAACTCTTCCAGACTGCGTAATTTTCCCCCGTTATACTCAAAAGTATAAAAGTTAAACCGAGTGAATCTTCCGGGGCGGTGACGGGAGCCCACCTCCCTTCCCTCTCGACTTCAGCAGACGTCATCCAATGGACAAGTGACAAAAACATTTGCGGTGCAGAAGGTGAGATGAAGACACGTTACTGTAAGTAAACATCTAATAAGTGATCAGCTAGTGACGCACTTATAGTAACACCTGTTTATTAGTGCAACTATCCAATCAGCCAATCAGGTGGCGGCAGGGCAGTTCATGAATCCCTGCAGGGCCAGGTCGGGACCTTTCACTGAGGTCCCACCAGTGCCAGGCTGGTGTGAGTGATTATGAAACTTCTGGTCTCATGGGATTCCCATGCTTCGTTGTGCAACAGCTTTTTGTTGCTGTGCAACTTATGCACGAAGATCAAATTGGGAGCTGTTGCATCAAAAACTGACAAAAAGTGCATGTGGACTTTTCCTGATCAGTTAATAACGTTTGTTTATGAGACTCGTCGTTGCAAAGAGGTTTCTGTTGAGTGAGAAAATGTGGAAACTAGAAACTCGACTACAGCAAAAGGCGAGGTGCAAAGAGAGCAACTGTCATCAGTGGCTCTGGTGCAGTGTCCACTGTAGTGACTTCATGGTTGTTTCCATGAAGTCTATGATGTGATATGCGTGGATGTTATACTGACACAGATACTGCCAGTTCACAAACGAGCTGCCAATAGTCCACAGCAAAGTATTATAGCAGTTCCGTTGTGTATTGATGATTAATCTTATAACATGTGAAGTCGCCATCATCACCACTTCACACCTCATACCGACCCTGTGGTGATTTTCTTTTTTTACTGCTCTCGGTCTCATTTGCAATCTTGCCAAATGCAAAATTAAATTTCAATATTTGCCACTTCTAATTATTCTGTTGTTAACTGTTTGAAATTCAAATAGCAGGACTTGGGGCTTTACCTGGAAAGAGTGACATCATTGGGAGTGAACGTCCAGGTTCTCTAATAACTACTGACCTCCTGTGGTTTTCAGCTGCAGGTGCAGCACCAATATTCAATATTCCGTTTGTATTTTCACCCACACACAACCGAGGATTGATTTCTGTTTTAAAGAGAACACAAAGCCTTGTCTCGTCGTGATGTTTGCACCACGCACGAGACAAACATAAGAGATCCTATAAACCACGTAGAGAAGAACAGAAGTTTATTCAGTGCTAATACAATAAATATACAAAAACTCAAATTATCCAACATGCGACCGAAGGTGAAACCAGAGTGCATCTCAAAATCACACAGCAAACCGCCGACCATCTGTAAATCATACAAAATATATAAACGTCCCTTAGTATTTTCTTTTTTTCTGAGTAATTTCATTAAAATGTTTCAGTTTCTTCTCAACGTTTCTAACACAGGCCAGGTTCACTGCAAAGCACAGATTAAAGCCACAGTCCCATCTACAGAACGTCACGCGCCTCACATCGCATTGCAGTCTGACATTAAATTTGTAGAAATAACATCAGGCATTTCTTTAAATAATAATCTCATGTTGCTTTGCACTTGCAGTAAATTTACTTAGGCATAAACATGTATGGCTCCAAATTAAGACAGTGTGAAATTTAAAAAAATACCCAGAACGTATATTGGAGGAAGCCTCAAGAGATACATTTTTTTTTTAAAGTACCCCAGACTCTGCCCTGCACATAGATTCAGTCGTGAAAAAGTTCCATATTCTCCTTTATTAACACTCCTACACATCACACACTCACAAAAAAGCTAAGCTGGCTTTAACACGAGACACAACAGACAGAGAAATGAGACTCACAAGCTCGTACAGTATTCAGGAAATAAGACACATTCAAAGACACTTCAGCAGGAAACATACACGTTTAAATGATCCTACACTGGTAAATTAAAGTAACACACACAATGAACCTATCTTCAGATTAGATTGTGCACCTGAATGTGGTTTAGTCAATCCAGAATTCTCAAATTATGAATAAGCAGAACATCATATCAACATTACTGGCCATGTTTGTCATCTTTTACATTTTGTTTTGTTTTACTGCAACATGTCGATTTACAGCATGTGTATTTAAAATCTAGGTGCCAGTCTCAAGTCTGGTGTCATTTTTAACCTGGTCATGCAAGTGAAGAGCACATCCTGAGTACAACCGAGGTAAATCTCCAGCATGCCAGAGGAGCTGGAGACGAGTTAGACGTTCTTCTCCAGAAGTGTAGAAACATGCAGCTGTATATACGGAACAGCGGATCCTCTAGTGGCCTTGTAGTGTTCCTTTGTTGAGGAACCGACACCTCGAGCAGGCCTGATGTGAAGACTGAGCTCAGCTGGTGCGTGTTTTACAAATGTGAATTACACTGATGAGCGGGAAGGCGCGAGGCCATTCAAATAATTATCATTTGCACTGAATACAGGAACAATCCAATGAGCAGATTTAAAGTGCAACTCGGTGTGATTTCAGAATGGATATGTAGATAATTATAGGCAAAACACATGAAGCAAAAAAAAAAGAAAAAAGCAATTTTGTAAGTGACATTCCACCTAAAATAAAATAAATCTTTTAAGAATCAAACACTGCTTGAAGGTGGCTGTTAAAGTCTGTACCTCGGATCGGCTGAAAAACATAACTGGTTATTTAATTACGCTCGGAGTATAAAAAATTCTCATACAACCTGTGGAGCATAATTGTGGTCTCCATGTTGCATGACTGAAAAAAATCACCTCTAACTCTGAAATGTGACTGATTGCTCTGGCATTACTGTAAATTGGATATCTTTGTGTTTTGGACAAACCTAGCACTTTGAATTAACCTCCTTGGGCTCTGAGTTATGATGGTGGCCACTTTTCACCGTCATCTGATATTGCAATAGACAAAACAATCAACCGTTGCGCCCTACAGTCTGCAGGAGGGAGTGTTTGAAAGTTAACAGATGAAACTTTAATTGAAGCGTCACTTTAAGGAGAAAGACGACAAAAAGTCAATTATGAAGAAAGAAATAAAAGAAAAAAAGAGCAGAAGGCAAGGCAGTGAACTGGAATGCACAGCATTCATCTTCAACAACGCAAAATCCCTCCATCGGGGGGCAGCAGTGCTAAGTTATGTACTCGGCAAACAAAATCTGCCGCATGTGTATTCCCTGACAGCTAGAGAGTACAACATGACTTCCATTTGTCCAATAATAAATTAATCTTAAAATCAGGAAGTAGTGATTGAGTTGATGAATTAAAGAAAGGCTCAAACACACAGGCCACACGGAAGGCTTAAAGACAGCTGATGGTGGTAAATTCCCCGTGTCACTTTAGAGAGTCGGACGTGGTACGACTACATTACAATCAGTCTACGCGGGACAGAACCGACACTGAAATAGGCACACAAACAATCATTTAGTTGGCCAATCGCACGCTCGCACAGAAAAAAAGAAAAGAAGCGCACGCTGGTTGAGTGGTGGGAGTGCAGCGTCGATGAGGGGGTTCCCAGAGTCAGAGATGAGCGAGGCGGACAGCAGGAGAGAGAGAGAGAGAGAGAGAGAGAGAGAGAGAGAGAGAGAGCCATGACCCGATTTGTACAGCCCCAGTGGTGGATGTTGGTCGAGGGTTGGATGAAGAGATGAGCAAGCTCTCGAAGCCAATCAGATCTGCTCCTTGAAGGTTCCCTGTGCAGCCCTGGAGGCGGCATTAGCGGCAGCCGTCTGGACCGTCTTGTTGGACATGACGCCCGTGGCAAACTCCTGCTGGGCCTTCTCGAAGCTGGCACCCGTGGTTCGGTACATCGCATGGACCTGGTGAGCAAGAGGTGGGGGGGGGGGGGGGGTAATTAAAATATGAACAGGCGGTTACAGACTCTACCTAAATACATCTTCTGGGCTTGCTGTTTGTCCTCAGTACCTTTTTGAACATGATGAGGGACATTACGGCCAGTGAGGTGAAGAGAGCGGCGATGAGGATCATTATAATGCCCACTGGGATGCTTCGATTCAGGCCAGTCAAAGCTGCGATCCACCCACTAGGAACAAGAGAGTCGTTAAAGGGCACGTGTGGCGATATTCTGCATTTTATTACCTCTGCCAATTATGAATTCACCGCCGTCATTTTGTTTCTCTGTTTGTCCAAAAAAACACTGAAGGGAGTTCCATGAAACTCGGTGGAAGGATGGGACATGGCCCAAGAAAGGACCCAATACATTTTGGGGCAGATACTTTCTTTAAGACAGCGAATAAGTAATGGAATGAGTAATGAAAAATCAAAGTCATATTTAGGGGAATGATATATGTACTGTATGAGTGTTGGCAATTTGGTGCATCTTGATTGAACTTAAGGTGACTGCTATACTGAGTCCCTTCAAGCTCATTGTCAATAAAATCCCAAGAAAAGACCAAAACCAATCATAAATTGATCCACCTGTCAAGTATTGTGTATGAATCAAACCCTGATAGATGTTAATCCTCCGTGTCACTGAGCTCCGCTGTTTCCAAGAAACTATTAAAAACACATCGAGATACCGTCACACTGTGACATGTTCCTTCATCACCATAAACACTGTAATTTAATATTGACTCAGTCCCACATGCCCCCCCTCCTGCTGCCCCAAATACTCGCCAGAGCCCAAATATGGATTAATCCGCCGCTCAAAATAGTCCCTAACAAACGCACCATTTCCTCCTGTTTGAGTAATGTTTACTAAGAGGGGCAGTGCACAGTCGTAGTATTTCTCAAAAATAAAAGTACACATTTCTGTTAAAAGGTTCATGTCCTCAGTAGGAACAAAAAGGGGCTGAGTGTCACGGACAGGGAAGAGAGGATTAAAAATATTATAAAACACACTGTTGGTTTAGATCATTTGAGATTTCTGACAATAAGAAAACATAAGAATATTGCCAGCCTTATCCTTTATCAACGCAGCATGAATGAGTCTGCAAAGTTGATCACGATAAGGTCAACAATACATTTATATCAAGGTCATAATCAATATGTGCTGGGTGAAGATTTGATATCAATATTTTGAACATTACCTGAACAATTTTGTACATAACAGTGACAAATGCTCATTATGTTCTACAGCCCAACATGATGTTTTTAAATGCATTGTTTTGTCAAACTAACAAGGTAAAGATACTATACTGTCACTAGAATGTTAAGACAATGAAAAGCAGCAAAACATGTATATTTAAGAGGCCGGGGGCCTTTTACAATGATTTAACATTTGCCAAAAGAGTTGCAGTTTAACTTTCTGTCCAACAACTAAAATATTAATAGACTAATTGTTGCTGCCCTTAAAGCACATTAATAACCATGTTATAATCAATTCTTCAGATTTCTATCCCTACGATAGTGTCTTCATGCCCTGTTTTCTTACCAGGTGCCCCAACCAGTGATGCCAATACACTGGAGAACGTAGATGCCAAACTGACAGATGTATACAAAGAAGAAAATGAAAAATCGGAATGAGCTGTCACTCCTGCAGGAAAAGGAAGAAATAGAAGAAGAAAAGGAAGTGTTTATTTGTACAATCAAGGTAAACACATTTGTATTTACACCAACAGAGGGGGAATGTATGGGATTTTTTAGGTTTGATGTCATTGAGACAGATGCATTATGACATTGCAATATTGTTGGGGTTTTTTTCCCCCGTGTTTGATGTATTATAGCAGGTGTAATCTGTTTTTTACTATTTCTGCTTTCATAAAGCTTTTAATAAAAATCATTTCCCTTTTTCTGCCTAAAAAATGTTTTTTTCTTTTTCGCAAAGCAAACACATTTGTGTGGTTCACCTGAAGGCTGCGTATAGTGGACGGTACCAACAGACGAAAGAGCAGGGCGTGAAGAGCATGAACCAGAGGATGGACAGGCCGAAGTCCACCCCGTGCGACGCGTCCACGCAGAAAAAGGCCAGGCAGCCGACCATGTTGACGAGCAGCGTCCCGGTGTGAACTGAAGTACGAGGAAAACGAGAGAGGGAATTAAAAAAAAAATACAATACAGTAAATGTCCAGATGGAGGTTTTAGTGAAAGTGGGACAGAGTGGCAGCCCTGGTGTGTTTCTGTGTCAGAGGCTGGGGGATGTGGCTCAAGCAGGAATGTTCAGTGTCCTGCCAAGTCTGGTTCATGATGGAAGTGCAGGTAGTGCTGACGCTTAATATTTCAACATATAAAACTTTGCAGGTCGGACAACATTAAGCACACACGCACGCTTAAATAATTCACCGTTACCATGTGTTCTCGGGGTCCTAACAGTGACTGAGTGGTTAAAGCCATTGTGTTCAACTGAGTGGATTCTACATCATAGTGTGGAATATGACATGATCCTGCTGGCCGACATACCACAGCTGAGTGGGGGTGGGATGGAGACACTTGTGCTCAAGACCTGCCCCTGCTTGAGCTTAGGGAAAAGAACATTTTTGAAATCAGACTAACTAATCTGCGAATAAAGTAAAATAGCAAAAAGGAGGGAGGAAGGATCATTGCCTTGACAGGATCTACTGCTCTCTGAAGTCTGTATCTAAAGAGACCTTTCAGCAATCATCTGACCGAGTCACTTCATCAGGCCACATGACTGCAGCCACATGTCCTCGTCATGTGGCTGCTGAATTCCAGTGGAGGCCAGTCACTATTTCAATTCAATAAGGGCTGAGCAATGGAGGCCGCACTGGAAGGAAAAGTAGTTCTTATTCAGGAGGTCACTGTGATTGATCTTCTCATCTAAGTACTGTACCTCTTTTGAAGAAATCATCAGGAAAATAATGAAATAAAATCCAAAACAAATCTATAAAACAGACAAAACTAAATTCTTATGACTTTTTTCTAACTTTACACACACGTTGTATATGGACAATTACAACATTGTATAACCGCATGTCATTAAAAACAAGCGTGACTTTGACTCGTCAGGTCACTCGCGACGCAGTGTGGTGCTGGTTTCCATCTGGTTCGGTGCCGCATCGGCCAATCAAACACATGCAAGTGCACATTCCTGCTAGATTACACACAATAAAAGATTAAAAAGTTGCCACCGTAAAAACTTTACAGAGTTGTAAAACCCCATTTGTGAATATTACAAAGTGCTGTGGCGTGTTTTTGTTTGATAAACCTTGTAACACCTTCAACTGTTTCTCAAACTGGACTTCCTGGATGTATTTCACTGGGACAGCAAGTCAACCCACTCCAACGCAGCCCTATGTGGCCTTGTGCAGTATGGTAGTTCAACAATTTTCTGGAGAGTGTCATTAGTAAGATTAAGTAACTCTGCAATAATCTAGTCAGCGTAATCTGGATGTTGAAAGAACAATACACCGACCTACAGATATTTCCCAGCCACTAACTGGAAAATCACAAGGTTGATTATGTAATTATCAAAGTGCCTTCTCATCAACCAGACCTGGATGAAAGTAATGAAGTAATTCATTTGATTACAAATAAATGTATTTGACTACAAGAATTTTGTTCTGGGCACAGAATAACTGCAAACACACTTCATCTGTGGGTCAATCCCATAGACTGTAAATAAAAATGGACGTAGTTACCAGATCCCGGACCGTGAAGCCCAAGCAAAAGTGCCTGAAGCCTGTATTCTCTGGAATCACCAGCAGAGGGCGACTTCACTGGTTACAAAAATAAGTCAGTTTCTATATGTAGTAACTAGACTTCTATATACTGAATAAGTCTTTGAGAAAATGACTCAGCAAACATTTTCCTGAGGAGTTTATGGTTCTATCACTAGTTGCAGGTCTTCTTCAATACAGCCTGATGTTAATTTTTTAACTTATGGTCTCATTTAGTCAAACAGACGATAAAGCACCGTATGGTATTGGGGGTGTGGACCCCTGCTCCTTCCAAATACGGTTATGTCTTGTTCCAAAAAAACAAGATGGCACTTGGCCACAACTCGAGGCTTCAAAACGACAGTTTAAAAACCAATGGGTGTCCTGATCATGGGTTGCCACTTAGTTAACCCACCTCCCAGTGCAACAGACTATATTTTCATTTCTATAGGTGAGGCTGTGCGGACTGCAGCTAAATGTTAACGTCATGCACGCTATGCAGGAAATTTCATGTCAGTTCATCCTGTAGGAATTTCAGTCTGGAACAACCCGGCGGAACGACAAACTGACACTATGATAAAGGAATAAAAAGTATGACTCACACATCCAGAGGTAGTACATGATCTTGACCGTCTTCTGAAACTCCACAGGAATGTCCACGGTGATGTCGTGGTAGAAACAGGGACCCGCGGGGAACTTCTCCGGGAGGGGAGGCCAGTTGTTTTTCCTGCCTGAAACAGGACCATTGTAAGTCAAGCTTGCAGCCGACTGAAAGGCTTGAAAAGGAAAGGATGAGTCCACGTTTCATTTTGGTGCTCTTCGCTATTCACTCCTGATCTTTATATGAACGGCCTCTGAGGGAGAATTCTGTTTTACGGAGCAGCTGCAGCGTGTTTTACAGTAACCGCGTTACTGCAGCACATGAACAGTTCAGTCAAAGCCTTCTATGATTTCCTGCCGGGATTCTTTTTTGTGCATATTAACACAGTCAACAGTTTATGTGATTACACTTAATGGTGACATATTATGCTCATATTTTTAATTTGGGTGACCACTCGAAAAGGTTTACAGGCTCTAATGTTCAGTGTTCTCATACTGCCCATTCCTGCAGCTCCTCTTTTCACCCTCTGTCTAAAATGCCTGGATTTGTTTTAGCTCCGCCTCCCAATAAACCACAGTCTGCTCCGCCAGCTGGCCCAGACTGTTGCAATTGGTCAACAATTTCAAGATGTGTAGGAAATGTCATGCCCCTTCACCAGAAAAGTGGAGATTCTCAGGCCCTGTCTACACGAATGCGAATTTGTTGTAAATACGCGGAAGTCTTGCACATATGGGCCTCCCTTCCAGACGCACCCGGTGTTTTCGCTGCCTGAAAACGCACTCTTTTGAATCCAGGTCCCAGGGTGGAAAAGATAAATCTCCCCCCCTGCATTTGTGTATTTGAGTTTGTGTGAACGCCAGATACGCATACGATGATGTCATCGCCCCGCCCCATCCCACCCCTTGACCCTCGCCCGCGGCATCTCCACCAAAAACAATGGCGGACTACAGGCTTGTGATGGTGCAGCATCAGATGCTGACTCGCTGGGTCGCTAGGGCAATATATACTATTGCTCCGTTGCAACAGCAGTTCGCACTCAGAATCGGACCAAACAAAGGAGTCTACTTTTCCCTTCTCACTCGCCATCTTCGTACTGTTGTTGTTGTTCGGCTTCTTCTTCTTCTAAGAGTATTTGTATGCTCCGCCTCTTCCTCTTCTTTTTTGGTTGAGTTCTGTAGCAGAAAACAGCGCCACATATATAGGCCGGGGATAGGTACTACAGTGTTTCTACAGCTAGATGCGTCTTTCCAATGAATCCATCATTATGGAGAGGTTTCAGGCCCCCCTGCTGAGGAAAATGGGGGGGGGGGCATCGTTTTCGAAATATCTTGTGGTGTGGACGAGGACTCAGATTGCAGGCAGGTTACCCCAAAAGAGTCTGAACCAGTTGTTCAGAGCCAGGCTATAGGGTTTAGTCAGCTCACAAACTATTTATTTTTAACCTTTGGATAGATCCAGACCAGCCATTTCCAGTCTTCATGCAAAGCTAAGCTTGTCTGATAGTAACCTACTCATCTTACTCTCAGGAAGAGTGTTAGTGCATTTTTTTTGTGTACATGCTTTTGTTTTGCATCAGTTCTGATATGCAGCTGTATGCCGATGTTGGATGCTGACCTCCTGAAGCACTGAGTGACTGCATCTCTCTCTCCCGGCGGTCCAGCTCCGCAGCTTTCCTCTCCAACTCATCCTGTCGCCTCAAGAGCTCGGCAGCTGCTCGCGACTGCTCCTGCAAACAAAGAAATCCTCTCAACACACCGGAGAGAGTACAGGAGACTGTTTGGTGGGCTATTTTATTTTCAGCTCAATAGAGATCCTCGACTTTCTACTTTAGGAATGAGTCAATTTCTGTAGAGCAGCAGCACCAGTGGGAGGGGAGACATCACAACGACGTGCTCCCGGGAGTCTGCCTACAATCAGATGCAACATCACAAGTTATTTCCTCCAATGGCTTGGAGTTAGAAAACCCAGCCACAGTTTCCTGCTGAGCTGCTTCTCTGTCCACAAACTCAGCATGAAACCAGCTGTCGCTGTAAAGAATTTTCTGCTTTCAGTACAAATCTCTGCTGGCAATGCACACAATAATATCAGCATATAAGGGGCATATAAGACATGTCCGTCAAATCTGCAATTTCTCACCAAACCATTTAGCACAAAGTGACGGAAGGAGCAGCTGTTTTTGGCAGGGTGAGTTTAGTAATACCTGAAGCTCCGAGTAGGCTGGTGGCTCCTCTGTGGGTTTCATGATGGCGGGTTGTGTGTTGACCGAGGGTGCAGCAGTCTTGGGCGCCGTCCCCGCAGGCATCTAGGGAAAAAAAAAACCACATAAACATTTATGGTCAAAGCCCGTTTGACCTGTGACACTGACAAAAATTTCAAAAAAAACTTCAACAGTCTGGTATAATGTCTGAGATCCGCCAACGTGTGTGGAGGTTGTGTTTCTCATATGGCTGGCTGCTTGAACAGTAAGAATGACCGGGATTTTAACAACATAGAGAGATGTCACGTAAAAATATAAGCACTATATTCAATTGAATTTTATTTGTATAATGCCAAATCACATGATGCATCATATCAAGTCACTTCACACAGCGAGACCTCACAATATTACAGAAAAACCTAACTGTTCCCACAATGAGCAGCACTTGGGGACCGTGGAGAGAAAAACTCCTTTTTAAACAGGAAGAAACCTCGAGCAGAGCCGGACTCAGTTGTGGCCGGTACATCTGCCTCGACCAGAGGGTATTCCTCATGTAGTTAGAACCTGCAGAGCTATACTTTGTGTGGAAGCTAAATGAATATGTGAAAAGACCTCTTCTTAGTTCTTACATTAAAATTAAAGAATAAATATAAGCTGAGGATTTTATTAAAATTTCTTGAATAAAGGAACAAAGAATGATTGCACATGATAAAATATGCGTAACATGATGGGGATGTTACAAATGTTAATATATGAGTAACACCAACTTTAGACATAGTTTATGAAGCTTAGAAAAAAAAACTTAAAATATCACACATTTGTGAATGCAAAGAGAGTATAGGCTTTTGCAATATATTTCATTCGTAAAAAGTCTGAAAAAGCATCTAAATTTGCTGTTCTCTTATGGAGCCGAATGATTTGATGTGGTGAGATTAGTGCAATTAGAGCATAACATATAAATAATATAGTCTTTTTTTAATTATCATGCAATCTGTGATTCTGAATTGAAATAAAATCTTTTTTATTTCTTTTTTTATTAATTCAGTTATTCAACCTGTTCCCAGACAATCTAATTTTTTGTGCACAGGCATACGTCATAATGCTGTTCTCCTCTGAATGGTAAACCTTTAGAGTTCACAGCCAAAAAGTCAGAGAGCCTTACCCTAACCCACAAACATGGTACAAATATATATATATATTTTTGCCTTGTCTGTTTTTTGTATTAATAATGGTGGACAAGGTCTGTAGTTTTACACTTTGGAGCCACAAGTCTGGACCAGTTCTGTGTCAACAACTGTTGCTGTGATATGTGGATCCTAATATGCAAGTTGTGTGAAGACTGAGTCCTACACAGACCAAAACACACCCAAGGTAGCGCTACAAAGGCCAAAGCCCTCCGTGGGTGTGACGGTGTACAGTAGGTAGTTAATAAATAATCATTCAAATAGTGAGGAACCAGAGCTAAACATTAAACCAGCACTGGCTATTTGACTAGACTTATCACCAGGTCCTCGTTTTAGAGAGTGCGGCACAGTTCAATTTCAAATTACAGTAACAGAGCTCTGTGGTGTCACATCTAAGGTAATAAGTAGGACTGACGATCACTGGGGATTTATATAACACGCTCAGGGAGATCTCTTATTTCCCATTCAACACATTTTTTAATTAAACAGTGACCATTATATTCCCATCGTCATTACGTCATGCGGGAAGTCAGAAATAACAAGGACGGCTTTGGAACTAAATAAATCCTCTAAGCCCCGTGAATGTTGTTCCAAACCACAATGTGATAAAGGAGCTCAGTTGATAATCTTTAAAAGCACTCACTGGTTTGCCGTCTGTGAAGGGATTGTACTCCTCCAACCCAGGGGGAGCTGCCTGTCTCACTTGGGTCACTGACGGATCCTGAGAAAACAAAATAAAAAGAAGAGAGGGGAAAGGCTGAATGAAGGGCAGCTAACAGCTCGACTGGGATGAATAAGTCTGGCGTCTGGAGAGAATACCACAATCTTGATAAATCTTTTGTTGTGTTTTCACCAAGGACACCAAGGAGGTGGGGGGGAAAGAAAAGGGAAAGAAATGGTTCATGAAAGTGTGAAAACCCTCAATTATTCTGCCAGATCAAGGCCAAACATCCTTCTTTCTTTGAAATGCAACAAGCCTATAATTCAATAGTGGCAAAGACGGGATGATTCCAATAATTTTCACGGGAAGACGTCTATAAATAGCCATGAGTCCACGGGTTTCAGGAGCGGGGAGAACGCTTCTGGCTTCCAAAGACAGAAATAAAAATGGAGACTGTGTATTTGTCTAGTTTGCTGCTCTATGCACAAAAACTGCCAATCGCTTTACAATTCCTTTTTACACACATTCTTGATTTGCAATATAAGCATATCTGAACAACCTTGTTCAATAAGGATGAAGATAGAGAATGACAGTTTTGTTATGAGAGCACCAAAACTGAAATGAAGGATGAAGCCAAAACATCCAGAAACCAGAGGAGGAATGTAATCAAGTACCGCTGAGTTGTTCTTAAAGGGGCAGTAAGCGATTACAATACGCGTTTTGTAAAAATAAGCAAATATGTCCTCACTGTCCACACTAGCTGTAGGTTCTGTGTGCCGAAAAAAAGGTTTTACATATAAAATATTAGATTTGAAATAATATATATGATGCATCGTATAGTAAAACCAAGCAACAGTATAAAAATATGCCACTTAATTAAATTGGCTACGTCTTATGTGAACACTTTGCAGTAGTGCCCTTACATTTGATAATTCCGGGTATATTTTCTACCAAGGCTTTTCTACTGTGAGTATTGTTACTTTGACTCTAATAAAACATCGGAATACTTCTTCCACCACAGTCATAAACACATGAACAGACCTTTAGAGCCAAGTTAAGAGCATCCGTTACTTTACTTTCCAGGTAAGTGGCTATAATATTGGAGTACTGTACAACTACAGTAGGCTGTGTTGAAATATTCAACTCCTGTTTAACAGGTCAAACTTTTAAAGTTTAGTATCTACTGCCCGTGTTTGCGTGTTAAGTTCCTGTTCCTGATGGCATCAGTTATGACACAATTTCATACATTTCTTCTTGTAATAAGCTTACCATCAGCTGTTGTCAAGGCAGGCCCTAGTTTAAATCAAACTGCAGCTCGAGCTTATCGTCCAATCTGCGTATTCCTGAAGTGCTACCCTCATCCAGTCTCACAGTGCAGTCCTCTCGCTGACTCTCCGACTCTTACATTTCTAGTATAGCGTCTCTTCCACTATCACACACACACACACACACACACACACACACACACACACACACACACACACACACACACACACACACACACACACACACACACACACACACACACACACACACACACACACACACACACACACACACACACACACACACACACACACACACACACACACACACACACACACACACACACACACGAACTGCAACTTGTCACCAGACCGGGGTCGTGAATATTTTAGGCTATGTGGTGTTTAAAGTTTAATGCTGCCCTATACTCCACAGCCAAACAAATGCATTGATATTCACCAAGTGGAGAGGTTTCATCAGTTCATCGCCACCACGTATTGTGCGCCTGTTGCATTTCCGCCTGCGTGAAAGCTGATTTCAGGGCTACGGATTTCTTGCCACCTAACGACATAATAAAAGTAGTGAACTTGAATTCCACCGTGAAGCTTAAAATAAAACAGGCACTGTTCTGCACAAATCTCACACGTTGACGACACTTCATCAAAGCCCTCATCGCTCTGCATAGTGATTTTAAAGGTGAAGCTGCAATATGTTACACATAATTACCATGCAACATTTTACATGTGATTGAGCTGCAGCCACGATCAAATGTGACACCTACACTTCCATATAAACCTTTTTTTTGGTTGTTGTTAAGCTCACATCCAGAAAAAATAGGCCGAAACAGAATGAACAAATCCCAGCACCACATGTCCACCATGAAGGCACCATATGATTTCATGAACTATTGAAGATGGCTCAGAGTCGTGAGGGAGGCTCCAGATCTCCTCAGGCAGGATAAAAAAAGTGAAGGGTGGGCCAATGACTGACAGAAACGTGGCAGAACAGCAGGGTTCATCAGTCATGTCAGTATGTTAATGAGGACTCCATGAATAATTCACTTCCTCTGCGTCTGTACGGTCAAACTTTGCCGTGGGCATTTTTCACCGTCCGTCACACACCCACTGGCAGAGAAAAGTGCATGCAATAAATGAAAACGAGAGAAATTAATAGTTAATAATTGTGGCCATGTTCTCTTGAACAGGAATGTCAGAACTAGAGCCCGACCGATATATCGGTTGGCCGACAAAATCGGGCGATAAAAGCCTTTCACAGACCTATCAGTATCGGACGATATTTTAAGATCCCGACCGATATTATCGGCCAAATGATTTGAGCCTTTAAATGTGCATTTAGAGTTTACATTTTATGTAAAGAAAAAGTTTGTTATAAGTTATGAGGATTTGGTTGTATTTGTATTTTCAATTTATAGTTATTTATGACAAAGCTCATAGTTAAGCTAAAATATCAAGTCTCAATTGCATGGCTTTGTCATAAAGGTTTATTAATCACTGACACATTTTTTTTAAATAAATAAATATATAAATATAAATCGGCCGATGTATCAGGAATCTTGTGCCCACAAGATGGCTCTGATCAGAACAATAATGTAGGCTATTGGTCAATTATGGCCTTTTATACTTATTCAATAAAAAGAACACGAGTCAGATGTTTATCTGAATATTCATACATCTAAAATGTCAGATGGGCTTCACAAATGTGCTTTCTGTCAACTGTCAAATTCCTCTCTTCTCACATTGGAGATACTTAAACCATCAAATGTTTGGTATACTTAAAAAACTACTTACATTAATACTAAACTTGTTTCCATCAACTACTTTATTAATCAACAAATAGCAGCTGCCCGCCTATTATTTCTGACACGCTACAAAAAAAGGGGATTGACCTAATGTCTCATTAATGTAAATCCATACTAAAAAACAAGGCCTGCATCTCACAATTATTGTCACTGTTGACAATTTGAACGATTAATTTCCTGATTAACTGATTCATCTTGGCCCCCAGAGATGTCACTGAATAGTGAAACGACTGCATCATCATGACATAACAGAAGCCCGCGGTGACACATTCAGGCGTCCTGGGGGAGGGAAGACAAGGGAAGGAGTGACGAGCACATGATCAAACAAATGTTTTCACCTTGACAAGACTCTTTGGGGACAAGACTGAGAGTAGCCGGAGGCCTACATACAGCCAACGAGCACAATGTCAGCATGGAAAGCTGTGAAACTGTGTACTCTCACGCGTTCACTTGTCCGTTTTTGAGAAGTAGTTTGGAAGAATCACCTAAATGACAGGTTTTGTTTTTTTAATAGAAAAAGAATCCAGATGAATTCCCTCTGTGTTGCCGCCTCTGGTTTTCTAATTTCAGGGGGATGCAGGATAATCTATTCAATGGCCGGTCAGTTACATCCGGGCCTGGAATCAGGAAGAGCATTGGAACAGCGGCGTGTCTAATGTATGTGTTTAAAGGGAATGATGTCAGAGACACGTGGACAGGTAAAAACCAGCGTAAGGGGAACCATTCAGATCGTTTCCTCAAAGCAGGACCAGTTGCTGGGGCAACGACATGGTTCGACGAGCACAGACGCACAACTCTGTCTTTCAGCTCTGCGTGTTGTGTCGCTCCAGTCCAAGTGCACCGACGTAGACAGGAAGTGTCCGTCTAAGTAAGTTGTGTAACATTGTCCGCGAGGGGCTTCACCGCCGCAGTTCAGCTCATAGTATCCGCTGGCAGACTTGCTCCTTGCTAATAACCGCGTCATTAAAATTAAAATGTGAAACAAATCCAGCAGCTAACGCCAATGTGGCTACCTCGGCTAGCTGACGTTACCTGAAACGGGTTGTGGTGGAACTCAGGGTCCGCGAACGGGTTGCTGTCGAAATCGGACATTCTGCGCCTGTGACTCCTTCCCGTTCAACGCGTCTATAAACCAAAGTTTGGGTCAGCGGCCACCGCGAGTAAACTCCCCCCCACCCCCCGCCAAAAAAAAAATGTGTCGCTTCGGGGCGGACAGGACGCAGGAGAAGACGCGGGTCGGGGGTGAAGTCGAGTGTGGATAGTTTCCAGATATGCCACCGCGGTGCCGGGATTGGTCACAAGCCGCGGATCAAGTGTGACGCAACCAGCCGGAAGTACGGATACGTCCTAGCTTTCAAAACAAAACCGTACCCGTCAGCTCTTTGAACTTCACATCAGGTCTTTCCTTTCACCTCGCAGATACATTAACAAATATTGACAGCTTACTTTGTACTATTACTTGATGAATTGATGCGTTTTTTGTTGGTGAAATGTTGGATCAGTTGACTGCTTTTGACCTAAAAAATAAAGGGCCCTCTTCAAACCAAGCTTGCAACCAAAAATAGAAAAAGATAAATAAAATAGAAAAATAAGCCCCACTGAACAAATTGATTGCACAGTAAAAAACAGTATAACGTGTTATCCAACTAGTGAATGTATTCCCCTTTGATAAGCAAGTTGAAGGTTTCTGATATGAATTCCAGTATAACATTGTAATGGGAGTCGTAACCATACTGTCTGTGACTCTATACAAAAGTGGCCCATGTCCTACTCATATGACAATATGTCACATTGTTGACACTAGGCTATTGAGGTCATATCAGTTATACATATATCACCATCAGAGGGGGCCCTTTCACCAACACACATTTGTTATCATGGTTTTTCAAAACATTCCTTAAATATTTAAGAATGATGTGTCATGTTTGTTTTGCATTGTACATCTGTGCCTCATCTGACTGTATTAATGATATAATACATGTACAAAATCTTATAAATCATTATAAGAGGAGTGATTGGAAAACAGGTCCCCCTTTTTCATGGAGGTCAAATTTAAGTAGACAATGATATTCAATTTAAACTAACCCTTCTCATACTTGATTCATTTGTACATGTATTAAATCATTATGAAATGAGTTAAGGCAAAAGGTTCCCAGGAATATAATAAACATTCACTTACTATGTACATTTACCCCAAAAAAGGAAGAGGTCAATAAAACAACTCGTGTCGTGAAATGGAAATATTTCAGTCACAAAAACTTTTGAAAAAAAGTTAATCCATGCATTTGAGGGTAAATTTAATCCAATTTCAGCTAATTTCACTTAATTTAAATGAACGTGAAGTACTGACCATAAAATCAGTACTACTCCGAAAAAAAGGATACGTAAAATACGTTGAATGGGTAGCCTACGCAATTTTCTGCTCACGTTCTTCCTCTACGAAAAGGAGCGTAGCAACGTTGTTCCCTTGGCAACGCAGCGGCTCGGAGAGATTAGACCATAGATCCACAACATCCAAACGGGCAGTTTCAGCAGCCGTCAACAGGCAGTCTCTTCTAGCTTCTCGCAGATCTATGACCCCTGTGCGGCTGATGCCCTGTCATGTGACACTAGCTTGTCCAACTCACACTTCCGCTACTGCGTGTAAAAAAAAAAGAAGAAGAAGAAGAAGAAGAAGAAGAAGAAGAAAAAGTTGGGAGAAGTTGAGCTCTGCCGCACCGCTTGACGCTACGAGCAATACCGTCGGCTTTATGAACAGCCTGCAGGTCGAACGGGGAGCAGAAGACGTCTACCTATCGAGGATGTCGACGGGCGCCTCGTACAATGACCAGGGAGGCGCCGAGGCGGCGGTGGAAGCGGGGCAGGAGAGCACCCCGACCTCCTCGGGCGCCGGAGCCGGAGCCGGAGCCGCCTTCGGGCTGTTCAGCACCGACTTTAAAAAGTAAGACGCACGCTTCACCCGCGGTGCACGTAGACGGTTACGGGCAACTGGATGCGGCTAAATGCCATCCGAGAAAGCCAGGAAGCGATGGCGAACGTCGGGTTAGCGGTTTGCCAGGGACCCTGGGATGCACATTACACATCCCACTCTTATTAATGTGACCACGTTTAGACGGCCCCTCGGGGTTCAACACACCTGCTTTATGGTTATATTCAACCTCAGCCAATCAGTGTCAACATGAAGCCCCCTCTTGTCAAAGGTGAGCAGGGACCAACCCTCTTAGTGACCTGCTTTCAGGAACCCCCCCCTTGACCCCCATCCTGTGAGTTGACCCCCATCCTGTGAGTGACATGGCCGCTTCGTTCATTCCTCAGTCAATCATGAATACAACACAGTGCTCAAAGAGAGATAGGTAACTGGCACTTTTAAAACAGAAAACGCCAAAAGGGCACCGGTGCCAGCTTGTGATTATTTACAAATTTTCATCCTACTTTTTTGCGATGGTTTTACTGACCTCCGCATACTTGGGACTTGCACTGTCGGTTAGACGGTGGCGTCAGAGAATAATAGTGGGCATTTCTGTCCTTTTATACTCTGGAAAACCGATCGATCAGGGCTGCGACAGTTAATCGAGTAATTGATGAGTAATCGACAACTATTTTGATAATCGATTAATGGACCGAGAACATCATTTTGTGTGGACAAAACCAAACATCAAATTGGGGCTTTGGGAAACACGGTCGACATTTTTTCCCCATGTTATGACATTTTATTGACCAGGCAACTAATAGATTAATCGAGAAAATAATCGACAGATTACATCGATGATGACAAAATGTGTTAGTTTGCAGCCCTACAATGGATTATCAAAGAAGATAACTGATAATGAAATTAAATGTTGGTTGCAACCTTGCAGTTCTCCTACGATTGAGAAAATACTTGCATGGTCAAGTTCTCCCTGTGTGATGGTTACTTGACACACAGAAGGAGAAAAAAAAACTATGACTACAGTGTAATCTAGGGCAAGCAGTCGGTTGCTTTGCCCACTTTGTAATCCAGCCTTGAGTTTAGGAAGCTGCAGCATGTGAAGTTACTGACAGAAGTACACATACGTCATATCTCTTTGACATTGACACTGGTAACCATCAAATGCATGTTTGGAGCTTAGCCTGCAGGTGGCGGGGACTGACCTCCACATACCTCATTGTACTGTACACATCATTAGAGTTGTCATTATCTGCCTTTGACCCTGTAAAATGAAGAATACCCTGGGAGCAACGCTTGTTTGCCCTTTTTGATTATGATTGTAGGTGTGCGCTGCTTTAACTTGTGCTTGTTGAATATGCAACTTTACAAAAAAGCTCAATTTTTAAGATGTAAGTTTATCTCACAAGATCCCTCCCATCTTTAAGCCTCAGTGTGAAATATCTATCCATCGTCTACCGCTTTATCCACTTAAGGGTCACTGGAGCCAATCACAGCTAACAATGGGCGAGATACACCCTGGACAGGTCGCAGAGACAAACAACCATTCACTCTCACATTCAAACCTAGGGTCAATTTAGAGTCTCCAATTAACCTAACCCCATTCTGCATTTCTTTGGACTGTGGGAGGAAGCCGGAGAACCCAGAGACAGAACCCACGCATACACGGGGAGAACACGCAAACTCCACACAGAAAGGCCCTGATTGGTATGAACCGGGATTTGAACCCAGAATCTTCTTGCTGTGAGGCGAAAGCGCTAAACACTACACCACCGTGCAGCCCCCCATCCAAGTACTAACCAGGCCTGACACTGCTTAGCTTCCGAGATCAGACGAGATCGGGCGTATTAGTGTGAAATATTGTTTTGTCTATTTTAAATGAGACTTGAGTGCTGTAACCAGGATCGTGTTCAATATTACTGGGTGTATTAGGATAACTTCATGAAAAATATTAATTTTATTATCATATAAAAGCAGGTAAACTTTATTTCGCAAGGCAGAAAACCACTTAATAATAATTTGCTTATTATTTTTCTGTCCATCAACTAACTGTTGCCGGTCTGAATTGAATTCATTAAAGTCGAATTTTGCTCTAAACCCATTGTTTTAATATACACCGCTAAACATTAATATTATTATGACTGTGTGTTGGTGGATAGGAAAAATACTCTTTATTTACATTAAGTATTCAAAGTTGAGCTACTAGAATGTATTAAAATTTAAGAACTTTTGGACATAACACATCATATTTTTTTCGACAATAGCTACGTGGGTGTCCAAGACCAAAAAGAACCTATCTTATCCATTTTATTTTTATAACCATTTTGAATCAACATGTGTGTGAGTGTTACAAACCTACAGTATCTTGACTGTCAGCATGTTTTGGTCATGTGTTTTGAGTTGCACCTCACAAAAGCTGACACTAGAGGGCAGCCAATCATAAGTGTCAGCATCCTTTTGTATTTTGTCATTTCTTGTAAAATCAGTGATAATGCATCTTAGCTGCCTTGGTTGATTGCTGTCTTTCTGGGCGTGAGGCTACACACCACAGCAGATCTTTAATGTGTATATATCTAGTAAACTGCTGTATCAGGTTTTATGTGTAGGCTTTTGTGTATTCTTTTCTCAAAGAAATGCCTGTGCAGTGTTATTAACTTTCCCTGACTTCTGGCAAACCCTTGTGTTGCGGTTACGCTGCAGCTTCTCACTTTGTTTTTGAGCAAGCTTTAAGTCGCCGTGAAATCTAAAATGTGGTTTTGTCACTTTCGAAGACCGTCATTTGCAGGAGTGTTAAATGTTGCCCAGCATGCTAAAGAGAACCCCTAAGCTGTCTCACATGACCATCTACCCACTTAGGCAATGCTAGGTCATATGTATGCTTACTCCCCAGGCCAAGCTGGAAGATCTGGATAAGAAAGCGAGGGTCATGAATGATCCTTCTGTTTGCACGCCTGCATGAAACAATTCACAATACGCAGGCCTGTGCATCCTATTGCGTGTCATGCCACTACACGTGTCTCACGTTAGTTAGCATTTATGCATCTTGCGTACTAGTTAGTTAAAGTTAGCCGCAGCAGTCGCTACATTGAAAGCCTGCTCGGCTAAATTTAAATTAAATTGTAGGTAGTCGAATGTTTGTCACACGTTAAAGTCAAAGCAGCATTCCTGTATTGCTCTGTAGTCTCAAGGGCCTGGTCTTAGTGACAGATATTTCTATGCCAGGCCCCATAGTGAGGCAGGAAATCATGTGACCAATGTGTCATCTGTGGCTGAAGAGATATTTCACCGTGCCAGACAGATTTCCTCTATAAATGTATGTACATGCGCTACAGTAAAGACAGGATGTTGAAATTTAATTTTTATTTTCTGCGGAGATGCATTATTATTAGTGAGATGTATGTCGGCATTTAGAAAGCAGTTATATTTTCACCTAGAAGTGATGCAAAAGACCGAATGTTATTAGTAATTGAGAAACTTTACTAGAATTGTTCTGCTTTCAACGTCTAAAACTCTGGGAAAGGTTTGCACCTTTGGTTCCATTATGAAGAGTTGGTGTTAGGGGATGTTTGAAGTGTTTGACGTGGCAAAGCATTGATTGAAATGGTGCAGAGTAAGATGATAGATTATCATTGCCTCAGTGCCTTATGTTGTTAAATTTTGTAGTAGTCCATGTTGCTGTGGCCAGTGTTTCTCAAATAATGAAAAAATAAGCTCTACAGTTACACCAAAATTCAAAAAATATTCATTTCTGCTAATGTAAAATTACTTTTTTCAATTATACATGTAGCTTTGGGTATTTCCATGTTTTATTTATTAAGATAAAGGATGTTAATCCCCTTTTTGTGGTATCACAAACCATGCAAAGCCCATTTCTGAATCTACTTATTTAAGTGAAGAATGATTTTTCTCACTCTTCTCCCCATTACTCCAGACTCGTACATTTTGTGCTGTCTCAAACCTTATTCCCTAAGACAAACTGTTAGACAGGCGGGTCTTGGCATCCTCCACCAACCAAAGCTGGACAGTCTGCTTTTATTTTTCCACTGTTATTGAAGATTAAATTTATGAACACAGTATGAGTTATTCCTTTTCTATATACAAATATGTGTTTTTTTCCAAAGAATTCTTATTGCTCAATTGTATTTGGCTAATACACTTTATAAAAGTTTATTTTAATTGGAAACGTGCTCTACTGTGACCCCCCAACTGTGTCTTCTCATAGACACTGTAAGTGCTAATTGTTAGTGTTTTTTTTCAAGGTCAAGAAAGAACATTTAACTTTAAGACCTTTAAGTGCTCAGAAAAGAAATGGAAATGTGAACATCTTTAATTCAATGTCAACTGCACAACCGCCTAAGGAATATTGTTTTATACATATGAAAGCTCAAGAACAGCTACTAAATACTCTTCTGTGTTGAGATTATTTTTTAAAGGGAGAATTTTAATTAGTTATTGTTATTTACACTCCGGCACATGTTTATAACCCAAACATCCGTTCCCCCCTCCCTCTGATACTTGTTTTTGTTTCTTGGCAAGGATCTACAATTAATAAGTCGAGCATAATACTGTTCTGGAGAGGGGTCTTGTTTAGCAACCTTTAAATATTCAGCTCTAAAATCCATCTATTTACAGTCTGTTACAAAATACAGTACTATGATGAGAGCCCAAGTAACTTCTGGCTGATATGACTTACAGCCACATGGAGGCACTAATCTCTGCACTCCGTCTGACTTGTTGTTTCCCCCAAATTCCATTGAAACACAGAGCTGCAGTCATGATAAACCATGAGTAGGTATTTGTGTTTTGTCCTCACATATAACAATGGCATTAAATAAGGTGGATGCACACGTGGCCCATTTATGACAGATATTGATTAGGAAACTGCCATTGGTAAATGTATATGATGAAATAATTATTCTCAGCAGTGATGTAGAAAATATTCATAAAGTTAAGGATCAGCCAGACGTGATGCAGATGCAGGTATTTGGCTGTTTAATTTTTGTGTTTAGGCGTTGGATGCGCCGAATAAAATCCGGTTTTTCGGCTCTGCCCTGGCTCTGTAAATTAAAAACAAAAAAAATGGTACGATGTAGAAAACATCACTCCCCAAGAGACGGGCTAGCAGACACTACGACTAAGATTTTTTGGCCTTTTGGTTAGCGCGTCGGTATCACATACCAGAGGCTGCAGGTTTGAGCCCCGACCAGTGCAGTCAAAACATCAACAACAAACAATCTTTCTCCAAAAATCGTTTACCGTCCTTTAAAAAAAAAAAAAAAAGCCATTCAAGCTTGAGATTCTCGATGAAGTCTTTAGTTGCCTGTAAACTTTAGACAATAGTGTTCCGTGTTATGTACTGCATTGTGGAAATGTTTTAATTCAATAACATTCGAAGGCATTGCTTGTGTGAGTGTGACGTATTTGTCAGCTTAGTTGGAGTCATTAGGTGGTCAGGCCCTCGGATCAGTTATTTCCTCCCATAGAAAAGAATGTGCAGGAGGCAAATGTTCCAAACTGTTTTCCTGACATTCAGCGTGGTGCTGTTATCTTTGATGTAGGCATGTCCTTTTGCCCACAGTCAGTCAGACTTGGTGGTGTATGTGCACTTAGTGAGAGTTACAGTTGAGAACAGTACAGTGGAGGTGATGAAAAGTAGCTCAGTGTTTACCCACCAGAGTAGATAAGGCCCTCCTTTTTCCCCTAGAGGGAAGTGGCCACAGTCACACACAGGCAGAGTCACATACACTGCCAGAGGGCCAGAGGTAAATGAACATGTATAAGAATACAGGAGTAATGGGTTAATATGACTGCAGCATAGCTGACGGGCAGTTAGTTCCAGAAGGAATATGGACCTCAGCAGAAGGAGAGAAGGCGCTACCCTTAAGTGTGAGGACGACTTGCCATTGGTGATCTCGCGGGGCATCTTGTGACTCTTTTTGCCCATGAGAAGAGGAAGGGAGCAATGAATGACCGGCACAAAGCCAGTTCATTCTGTGGTGTTTTTCCAAAAGGTCCCAGTTTCGACAGTTCTGAAACAACCACGAGGTGAGAAGTGGACTAAATAAATAAAGCCAAGAGAACAGGGCAAATAATTACCACAGCTCGGTTTTTGCTGGATTTACAGCCAGTTGGATTTGTGGACTTTATTTTATTTATCATTTTTTAAGGCACTAAGACACACAGGAGTTACTGGTTGTTCGACGTGTGTTTGGGCTGCTGTGGAGGAAAGCTGGTATGGATGTTGGTTTCTCTTTGCGCTCGGAGGCAGTGGGAGCTATGCGGACAGCGATGGTGTCTGCTGAGAACTTACAGCTCACGCTGAAGCCTGAGCTGAGTCAGGAAGAACAGGCCCTCACACACAGCAACAGGAGCCCCAAGGAGACACACAAAGTCGGGTACTGTAGTAAGACCACACACACTACTGGTTTTAACTCGGAAATCTATTGTAAACTTTTTTTTTTACTTTTCCCGTCGGGTTATTGTTTCCTCATGATGTTGGCCAGCTGGTTTCTAAAGTTTTAGAAAGAAAATGTTTTAAAAAAATATTTGAAAACCAGTATTGTTTAAGGTGTAGTCACATTTAAATAATGCATTGATATTTTTATTAAGTATTTAGTATTCTACATGTTGACCTGGTAAAGGAATGCAAATATGTTCTGTAGATTATTGTAGCAGATATATCGGTATTGTTGTATGACCGGAAGGCATTAACAAGTTGCTTTTTCAGCTGTAAAATATCCTGCTCAGTATGTACGTAAGTCACACAATCCATCATCCATTTGTGTAACATTATGAAATATTTGGATGATCGTAGCTATTCGACTTTATAAGCAAAAATACAATATTGGTTTGGCTATTTAGATTATTTTACCAAAATTAAAATGATCCAATGGGAACGTCTTTGGTTTATGACCTCTATCTGCAAAATTAAAGTATGGAACAAATTAAAATCTGACCGAATAGAGTCAGAGGAGCTCGAAAGTTATTACAAATAATCTTTAAGCGACCATGAATGTCTGTACCAAATTTCCTGACAATCCATATGATACTTCTTGAGATATTTCAGTCTGGAAACAAAATGGTGGACCAACTTATGAAGGTAGATGAGCATCAGTTGTGTTGGTATTTCTATCCCACATGTTTTTTTCCATCTGAACTTTACATTTCGCAGTGCGAAGCCTCTGTGCAGAACAACCAACCTGCTGTGTAGCTTTACAATGACGATATGTGATAGCATTAGCATTACCCAAGGAAGGAGCATTGTCGTCATGTGAGCGGGGAGTAATTTTAGCAGAAATTGTTGAGATGCAGCTGGTTAAGATCCAAAAGTCTTTTGTCAATATGCCACCTGACTCCTATAGAGCCATAGGAGCCGGTGTGAGTCTTGCATGTGAGCCCTGTAATCTGTGAAGCTTACACAGATGTGGTAGACATGGAGGTTTCACATTCCCTTTGGTCAAGCTCTAGCTTTTGAAACTGATTAGTCAAGTCACCTCAGTAGGCCTTACCCTCTCTCATGTTGACCAGAGTAAGACCAACAATATTGTCTGTCCTCAGGAACGAAGACCTGAAAGAGATGTTGGAGAGCAACAAGGAGTCGCTCAAACTGGAGGCCATGAAACGGGTCGTCGGGGTGAGTACATCACCCTGGACCAATCTCAGAACCTTTCTTTCTGAATTACCTCACACGTTGTCGTGTGTGTCTTCTCTCAACTATTGAGTTTAATGTTAGTAACTAGTGGATTGCATAATTTAATTGCTTGATTTACTTTCAGCTGATTGCCAAAGGGAAAAATGCATCTGAGCTGTTTCCTGCTGTTGTGAAGAACGTCGCAAACAAGAACATAGAGGTATGACATTATTACTAGATGGATGGATGGATGGATGGTTAGATAGATAGATAGATAGATACTGTATTGATACCAAGGAAATCAAGAAATATATCACGGGAAAAAACACATCATTCCTATTACCACAGTTGACTTGTGCAGCACAGCACGTGAGATCTCTGCATGATGTACTGTAAAAGAGGCAACTTCCTCATACAGAACAATAGTAGGCTATCCTTTATTTTGTTTTATTAATGTACCCCTTTTGAAAAGTACAAAAAACACAGACTCTCATGGGTTTTACTCAAGGAAATGGCTTTAAAATGATTTCAGAAATTGATATATTTCATAAAGAGAAAAAGATGGGAAGGACTGAAATAAGGAACAAAACAACGTGAATAAATAAATAAGATTATTTGTGGAAATATGGTACAGTCTTCATACCTACTGGTCCAAAAATGCCATGTCTTTAGAGAAATCTTGATCTTGTGGGTTCTTCTCTTCTCCAGGTTGATTTTCTTTGCATATGTAACAGATGATGACAAATTAATTCCAATATTTAACACTTAACTGTGTATTCTCTATAGCTGCTTAGACATGCTCTGAAGTCTGGATGTTATCCTAAACTTTTCCGGAAGGGCTGTATGCGAGAATGCAAATTTAGCTCTGGACATTTTCCAGAACTTATCCTGCCAGCCCCTGAATAAAATTTCTGGAAAATGTCCTGAAAATTCATAGCAAGCAAGTTGGCATTTTGATGACGCAACAAAAACACTGTTTTCGACAGCAGAATTATCGCCATGTCCTACCTCCTGCATGCTGTACCACAGAAGCCACTGAATGTTCCGTAAATGTTCCTGTTGGTGGGAACGTGTTTGACTCGGACAATCATTGTCATATGTGAACGGCAATCACTGGAATATACAGCTTATGTCTCGTAGTTTTGACAATGAGCAGGTCATTAGCAGTTTGGTTTAGTCACAGTTTGCATCTCTTGTGGAACTATCACTATGAAATCCACGAATCCTCTCAGATGTATGGTAAATTGTGTGGATGAGTTTAAAATCAAAAATTGTGAAGTGAGATCAATGTCTTTCAATCAATTTTTAATATCACAAATCTGTCTCCTGTTTCACTTAAACCAGAGAGCAGAATTATTAAAATTTGCCATGAGATTATTAATAATTTCATTATGTTTTGCAGCTTTCCTTAGATAGCAATAACTCTGGCAGTAATAATTTTGACCTCTCTCTCGAGGTCTGTGATTGAACTTATTTTTCTCGAATCAACCAAAAGTAGCGCAACTGCTTTTATTTCACAAATCCTAAGTTGGTGAAGCAGCCTCATGAAGAGTCTGTGTGATACTGTGTAAATGTTTTATAAATTTAAATTCTACCCGTCTAAATCATGTAGAATGTGAGCCAGTCTTGACAGACTAGTGAATGGCCAAAACACTAAGCAATAGCTCAAGAGGGGTTCCCATGCCCGGTGCCTGTGAATATTGATTAGCAGCAGCGGAATAATCAGGTAGCGTAAGGGGCAGCATGTGAGCGCGGGGCCCGAAGCCGTGTGCTGTGTGCAAGGCATGCAGCCGAAGCAACTCATGGCAGGGTAGGGGAGCAGGTGGGTGGATGTAATTGGCAGAAGAGAGCCCACACTCACGTCTCCTCTCTCCCACCTCATACACACCAGCTGCTTAGGTAGTGTGAGGTCTTGGACTCTCTCTCTCTCTCTCACTCGGTTTCATTTCCCAGCTCTTCCGCACTCTCCTCACCGACGGCATATCTCACTAAAAATGGCCTCTTCCCTCATTCCCACCCTCATCCTCCATTTCTCCTCGTCGCTGTGAGCTGCCATTGATCTCCGCTAAATAGCAAACAGCCCAAGAGCGTGCAGTTTATTGATGATGCTGCGTGATTTAATAGCAATGCCCTTTATTTTCCTTGATGATTGCTGCACTTCGTTTTAACACCACATATCATACATGAATGTATGCTACCATGTGAAGTTACACGTGAAAACATTTCAAAATGAAATCAGTACTCTGCGGTCATAGAAAGCGGATCCTGGAGGGCAGATGGGTCGTGTCTCCTTTTATAGTGAGTAATGCCATTAATCCCAGCGGTAATGACCAAAATGATGATTGAGAACTGTGGTGCGCTGCTGCAGGTCAATACTCGCTGTTTTAGAAAAGCCTGGTGCTGATTACTGGATAAAGCTCTTGGTGATTGCACCTAAAATGTAACCTTACCCCTGACCTCAACGTTGAATCAGTTCCCAAATTAAATTATAAATATGCCCTTTAAGTAAGTGGTAATTTTTTTTATAACCACTTTTCTTCCAGTCCCACGGCATATAAATCCGGAGCCTTATTGACGCAACCAGCGCTGTTTGTTCCCCTCTCTTTCTGAGTAGGTGATGTGAATCGGCAGAGGACCATCCTTTGGTCTCTACTTAAACTTGTCAGAAAGCAGGACAAATATTATCTCAGGCTTTCCTGCGAGAATGGTGTGGAAGCCAAAACACCAGACGAACCTCGTTCTCCGCCTGAAACAACACAGGATTGAAATTGCAGCGAGTGATATCAAGACTGGAAAACTTTCTATATCAACTCCCTTTATTCCACCCCTTGAAATAATAAATTCAAATCTACCACACATAAACCAAGCTAAAAGAAGACTCCCCTTGTTGCTTGTATAGGCGGAGTCTTTCATCTTTTGTTGGTTATCAAAACACGCGGAACATCCTCTCACGTAAACCTGCTTAAGTTTTAAAACACAGCTGGGTTTCTAGATTGCTTTCCCCGTATGCTGCACTAATTCCCAGCCGCAGCTGGTTCAATTTATTGCCGTTTGATTAAATTGTCCTTCTGCAGCTTAAGAAGCTCGTATATGTCTACCTGGTGAGGTACGCAGAGGAGCAGCAGGACCTGGCTTTACTATCCATCAGCACCTTCCAGCGGGCCCTGAAGGTAACACTTCTACTACTTTTATTTTTACAAACGATGTTTTAATATTTATACATACATGCTTGGATGTTGTGACCAATCTCCAAGAGTCGTTGGGAACAGAATATTACTGACATCATTTAATCTGCCACAATATTACAAGTGGTTTTAATGGCTGATCTGTGTATTTTTCATGCATGATCATCTTCACATGTACATTTTAGAAACTACTGCCTTTAATGAGATGCCAACCATGTTTTTCTTTTCCCAAATGACATAATTGTTGCTATAGCGCATAATCTGTAATCTCAATGTTCTGTTAAAGGCTTCAGCTGCAGTAATAATAATTTATTGATATTGTTGAAACAAAACATTGTTTCACACGTTGACACAGTGGTTTCATCTGTTTGTGGCAGGACCCAAACCAGTTCATCCGGGCCAGTGCACTGAGGGTTTTGTCCAGTATCCGTGTCCCCATAATTGTCCCCATCATGATGCTGGCCATCAAGGAGTCTGCAGCTGACATGTCACCGTATGTCAGGAAGACTTCTGCCCACGCCATCCAAAAGCTCTACAGGTACAGTTTCTCATGCAGGAGCTGCAGACACCACGGAGTAAAGCCAATGCTACTTTCTGCACTCGTCAGCTTTTCTGGCTCTTTGTACCGCCTCATTCCTGAGCAGTGAACTGAGCAGTTAATACACTAAATGTTGGGTAATGTTGACATTAAGGGTTTTGCCTTGCTGTTATCTTCCTTTTATCAGAAGACTCTTTTTGAGACTGGTATACTTGACTCAAAGATTGATCTCAGGAGAAGAACAAGGCTGTGTCTGAAATCACTCCCAGTTTACTATGCCGCGCCACTTCATTTCCTCGGCACCATTTAATTTAACTGTCTAAATTCTTAACTGTGAAATTCATGCTGTAAATAGTGCACTTATTCCCACAATGGAAAAAAATTAAGTAATGTCCATGGTATGGGAGGGTTGCAACTAACTAATATTTTCATTTATAATTAATTTGATTAATCTGCTGATTATTTGCTTGATTAACTGATCTGACATTTTGTCTATAAAATAGTGAAAGGTGCCTGCTTACATTTCCCAAAGCCCAAGATGTTATATTGAAATATCTTGTTTCAGTCAACAAACGGTCTAAAACCTAAATGTATTCACTTTGCAGTCAGATATTACAAAGAAAAACAGCAAATAATCACATTTGAGAAGCTTTAAGCAGGAAATGTTTTGGGGAATTGTTTTTGCTTCAAAAGGGACTAAATCTGTTTGTTATATACTCAATTTGCTTCCTTGAGATTAACTGTGTAGTGTCGGTCATATAGGAGACAGTGACTGAGTGATTACATACACAACCTTGATCAGAGAATAAAATATGCTCAGAGATGAATGGTTGAATCTGTGGTAAGCAAACGGACATATCAGTATTCTGAGCACACAGAGGGGACATGATTCAATTTGTAAGTCCATCAAGCTTTCATATTATGTGAATAATTGCCATTGCTTGGATGACATATATTTATGTCAAATCTCTCTCTCTCTCTCTCTTTTGTCTTCAGCCTGGATCCAGACCAGAAGGAGCAGTTGATTGAAGTGATAGAGAAACTGTTGAAAGATAAAAGCACAGTGAGTACACACTGAGCAGTAAGTGCTGCACAGTACACTTGTTGGAGAATGCAGACCACTGGAGGGCGCCCCAGTCAAGCGATTTCCCTCTTAATCCTCCGTCCCACAGCTCATTCGGCAATGCCATGGTTTGTTAACACCCACTTAAACCCACACATCTTCAGATGCTCCCTGTTAAGTGTCCATTTGGAGGGAATTTTCGCACTGATGCTAGTGTCAGCTTAATTTTCTCAAAGGCTAACTTCTCTCTTTTTTTGTCTTACTCAACAAAATGGCCGTAAAAGAGTCGGATCCTCAAATGCTCTGTTTAGGCCAGTCACAGACACAATGCAGGCAGCCCATCAGAAGTCAGCAGGCAGCGTTCATTTTAGGAGGTCACCATGAAAACTAAGGGTGTTTAAATGCCAATTTCAAATATGTAGATTTTGGCTACAGAATGCAGAGTGTGTTGCGCTGGTTCGCGCGTAGTCCCAGTTTGTTGTGGTTATGTATTCATAGCGTGTACCTATGATTATACAAACAAAACAAAGCAGCTTAGGCCAAGGGGGGGATGGAAAGCCCACTACCAGATGCATAGCATATTTAGCCCCAGACGCTAACGAAGACAGATGACTTCTCCCCGTTGGAGCCCACATTGTGAGTCTGGGGACAGAGAGAGAGGGCACTATCATCACACAGACACACAAGCACTATCAGTTGGTGATGAATGGTGAAAAACCCAAACAAAGTGGATACTTAATGGCTATGAAGCAATGCATTTTTGTGGTATTATAATGCTATGTACCATTTTAGAAGTCACACAAAAATGGAATGGAAGTGTTGGGAGGTGCTCCTAGTCTTCTTCTTGTGTTGCTGAAGGGGGAATTGTCGCTTAGTGTGAAGTGCCATTCCACAGAATTTACCCATAAAGGTCAGTCGACTAGTCATTAGGAGGTGTAGCCGTCTGTTTAAACAGGTTTGTAATGTCTTCTGTTGGAATTTTGTTCAAGGAGAATAACTCATGATGCCGTTTGGGTTAGTTCAACTCAATTTGTAACAGAAAGCTCTGTAGGGTGTGATGACAGGGATGGAGATTGGGTGCATCATGGGAAACATAGGATCCAGTGTTTTTCGCAAATGACCTATAATAGTTAGGACATCTCTCAGTAGCGAACCCCAACTTTATGTTAGTGCAAAACTAAATCACTGGAGTGCCTCTGATCATACTGTTGTCATAATACTGTTTATGTGAACCGCCCAGTAATGAAGTCAGTGAGAGACTGACGTGTTTGAAACATTCACGCACTAGTGGAATTATTTTCCAGAGTTATTAACTATGCTTGCATGAATTGACATTGTGAGCAGGTAATTAAATTTATTTGTGTATTAACCAACGTCTATTTTTTTCCCCCTAAACTTTTATAACATTAGCGATGGCTGCATTGGTGTCACTTTCATGGTCCAGGTATTGCGCGTGCTCGATTACTGGCTCGGTTTACTAATACTGAAATGAAATGGAAGCATCATGTTTTGTTCCACAAGTCAAATGTTCTGCTTTGAAAAAAAAATTGTCGCAAGGCTCCTATAATGGTTGGCCGTATCTTTAGACCCTGTTTTTAATGTTGGCTTTGCTCCTTTAAGTATCCTAGTAAGCCTTTACATTGAGCCAGTGTGCACAGTACTACTGTATGTACCTGGAACTGGCCCATGGAAAAGAAACACAGGCGTGTTATTTTCGTAATCTCTTGTCCTGCTATAAAATGTAAAACAATATCTGCTTGCTTGCCACCTTTAAAACAGCCTGTTTTAATGATGTGTTTAAGTTTCCAATGCAGTCTTGCTTCATGTGATGTTAATCTACCAATTTAACGACAAATCAGTGAAGTCATTTGCTTAAATTCTATTTAGCTGATGTCACTGTGCTGCCTGTTAAAGAAGGAAGCATTGGGTTATTGTTCCAGGGGCGGCGTTGTCCAGGCCTCCTGACATTTACCTTTACAGATGTGCCTGTTTGGTTAAATGGCTGTGACACATGGGAGCCTGCTTATAGGCAGGATGGTTTAAAGAGAAAATGGGAAGGCCTGATGACAGAGACAACATAGGAGTTTGTGCAGCTGTTTTACCGTGATGGATCTATTATCCAGCCATTACAAGATAAATGATCGATCCCTCCCATGCCCCCCCCGCCGCCGCAGCCTTGTACCTTTTGCAAAATTGAAATGAGAACGGGAAGGGGGGCGGGGGGTACAAAGATTAGGGGCTAGGTGAGACGCCCATTAATTTAAGAGTAAAAGGGGGGAGAGGGAAGAGTGCAGGAGAGGAGCGAGCATGGGGAGGATAGGCCGACCCCACACTGGGCCATCAATCAAAAGGCGCACGTTGTCTCTGGCGTGATGACCCAGCACTCTCTGCCTCTCTGGCACCCTAATTAGAATTCATAGCAAAATAGATGCAAGGAAACGGTTTGGGCCCTTCATAATTTTATAGGAAATTTATTGTTATTAGAAGAACCATTTGCTTAGTGTGATTTTTCCATTACCGGCTTGTCACGCAGGGTAGATAATATGGTCGAGGGTGGAGGAGGAGGAGGGGGGTGGAGGCGTATGAACTCCATAGATTGGGGTGTCAGTTTTGTTGATGGTGCATGTAGTTTACCTTGGAGCTGTGTCTAATGGGGGAAGTTGGAAGAGAATGCACAAAGCCCTGCAGCGGGATCCACATGCTCAGAAATGGTGCTGCCTGTAATAGCCTCAGAGACAGGAGAGGTCTATGGAGAACGGCAGGCGCGAGTGACGCCCTCATGCAAAAATGCATACCAATTCACGCTGAACGTATATGATCTAATTGACTACTTTGAGTAACTGGAAAGCCTTGCTACGGAGTTATTTTAATGTATATACAAGCTTATATTACTCAGTTTTCAGGATTGTGTTTAAATGAAGCATCAGAGCTTTGCTTCCCATCACTGTTTGGCAATGTTTGTTCACTGTGAATAGTTTTCATTGGAACTTCTCTCTAATATGAGAGCATTTTACACTGTGTTAAGTGAATTTACCAGAGTAATGGGGACGCTGTTGGGAAGACATGCTGCTTAAAAAATGTCAACATCAAGTCCTGTGCACCTCCTTTGTATCGGGGTGTTGGCAGATCAAATGAAATCAAAACCATCAGTGTACCAATAGACCTTCACAGTATTTTAACTTGTCACAGCAGGAAAAGCACCGGTTTTTTATTGACTTTTTGTCCAGTAAGTCAATATGCACAACACCGAGGCCCTCGGACTATCACATCTAAATGTATATGCAGTCATTTCAGGGTATTAATTACACCTCTGTCTATTTTGCTGTGAAAAGGGTCTTTAGAGATGAGAGTTGTTGTCTTCTTTTGGTATTCAAACTATCACCAGTGTCTCTAAAGATGTAGGCGTGCTCAGCAGATTAATTGTATACCCCGAACATATCACTTCCAACAGAATGGTCTTTTTAAGTTCACATTATGCTTTAAATTACCCGTGGAATCTACTCTTGCACACTTAGCCAAATATTACTGAAAGCAAGGTTTGCTCTTGAATTGGGTTCTCTTTGTTCATCAGGCGAATCAACATATTTAAAGAGACTGTGCTCAGTTTATTTTCCAGAGATGAGATCACACAGTTCTGTCCCTTAAACATTATTTGACCTGCTTGTGCTGAATCAAATGAAGTCATCGAAGTGCGCTAATTAGACACAGCTTTAGCAGCTTTAGAATAGTGTGATGTTTTTACTCACTGTGACATACCGTAATATAGCATCACAGAAATATGCAGTGAGCACAGAAGAAGTGTGCAGAAGCATGGCCGTGTACATAATTGCAGAATTGAAAACCAAATGTAATATTTATTCTATGATTTTATTGTTGTCTGTAAAAAAGTTTTGGCTGTCAATAGTTACCCTTAGTTGCCACTTAGCTCAAACTAATGCAGTCCTGTATTAAACCTGCCCTCATGAAGGGTGTCGTGTTGTGTTATTTTTATTTCAGAAAGCTGTTTATTCCACTAGGATTTAGTTTGTGGTGCTGTTGAGCTTTACTTACAGGAGTTTCTATTATTGTGTCCACTTCATTTTGTGCTAAAGAGGCGAGGCTGAATAACAGAACTCTCTGTACAATGCAATACAAATAAACGACAAACCATATCCTCCAAAACGACCATGAAGTTGAACCAACACTTCTCTAAAACAGCTTTAACAAAAACTACTATAACCTTCATTTAATGCAGGACTGTAATCTTAGCTAGATGTACCTAATTTAAATTTGCACCTGAGGGTGATGGTACTGTGCATCTGGTAAGGTCCAGACTGTTGGCCTTAAGCTACAGTAGCTGTATTATGCAATTGCCCTCGCTGGATCCACTTGCACACATCTTTGCTTGAATCACATGGCATTTCTGTGTGGTGGGTCGCTCCATAAATGTAACTTTCTGCATCATAAAATGTATTTGTACGGTATGATCCTCCAGTGATTCATTCATCAGTAAGGATGATGATCATTCTGATATAAGATCCAGATTTCCTTGTGTATCTTCAGACGGGAGCCGTGCACATGACATTTCATACATACAGAGTAATGCACACACAATCAATGCAGGCTCATGACAATGCTGATGGGTAAAATGCACCAGGCTCCCCCAGGGCCACCGGGGGGCCAGAAGGCTTTAATTGGGAAGACCAGATTCTGCTCCCTTTCTCTTCTTCTTCTTCACCCTCGCCTGCCCGTGATAATGCCGTTTGCATATTAATACGCTGCCATGTCACTCACTCAGTCTCGCAGTCAGTCAGAAAGCCAGCAGGCAGTGCGATGGTAGGGGGGCATGCAACGGCCAAATGGGTTTTTCCCTCCTGCCAATGAAATACAGTTGATTATTGACTCTCTCAGCTGCGGCTTCCTCCTCCTTCCTAAAAAAATAAATAGTAAAAATCCAATTTATGAGGAAGATGTGAGGAACACTTATTGATGGATTTGTTTCACAGGGTTGTATAAAATAAGTCAGTTAAAAACCTAACGCGCAAACATTTACCTTCTAATTATCAACTAACTACTTAAAAGCAGAGCTGTGCGTATTTTAATCAGAGTTGTAAATTGGCATTGTGTTTTTTGTTTGTTTTTTCAAGTGCAATTATAGGAACTGTTTTGACCGGGGTCATGTCCGTTAACCAGCATCTCATTTCTCCGGAGTCTTTATATTACAGCTTGTTAAAAAATTTAAAGTATTTGTTCAATTTATAAACTGCTACACATTCGTACAACTTCCATCAACTTCTCCTTCATGATTTGCTTCATCTCTCCTTCCCATTCAATCGTCCCTGTAGCTGGTGGCCGGCAGTGTGGTGATGGCCTTTGAAGAGGTTTGTCCAGATCGCATTGACCTGATCCATAAGAACTACAGGAAGTTGTGCAACCTGCTGGTGGATGTGGAGGAGTGGGGCCAGGTGGTTATCATCTCCATGCTGACCCGCTATGCCAGGACTCAGTTCATCAGTCCCTGGAAGGAGGTGAGACACTCAGGACTCCCAAGGACCACAAACCAATTGGGGACAAAATCCATAAAGCGTACACCAATTGTATATATTTTTAAACCTTCCAAGCTTTTTTGATAGTGAGCAGGCTGGCCAGACACGGTGACAACTTGTGCTCGTGCTCATGCTAACGAATCAGTTAGTTTTCTTGTCCTGTTCTCATGTGCACCACAGGACCCATAAGAATGAAACACTTGTTTCTTGGTCTGAATCATGAATATGCCTTCTCGGTATGAATCTTGTTTTATGCGTGCATCTAACTGATTTTTAAGGTTTAAGTCTGGTGATGCTACCTCATTTTCTCAATCATTGTCAGTTCATCCCACAAAAAGAACAAAGCCAACAACAACACACACGCACACCCAGTCGATTATTTTGACTCAATTTCACATACAGTGTCCGTCCTCCTGCTTAAATTTAAACCTCCTTGAATACACTGTTTTCTATAAACTATAGCACCCAGATGTTGTTGGAAATATCAGGCCTTTATTTTGAATTTAATTGAAATACTTTATTTCGAACATTTAAAAAATAGTAAGAATATTTGTGAATGTAAAAAATGCCTACTGTATACAGTAGTACAGGTCCTACTCCCATCCCATTAATTGTGTTAATAATACTAATAATAATCAATAATCAATCATTATCATAACATTTTCAAGGTGTAAAAACTAAAAAGAAGTGACGACAACAATATCCCCATTAGTGTGCTTTGAATTCACCTTCCTCATTCCTGTATCTCTCCAAAATAATTTCTCAATACATCATTTTGAACTGTCTGATATTTGTTTTACTTTGTTTGATTTCTTCCTCCAGTCCATTTCCGAAAATTACCCCACAAACTGATATGCACATAGTTCTAAGACTGGTGCGTACACAGCGATTGATCAGCCACAGCATTAAAACCATTAAACCGTTGGAATGTTGCAGTATTACTGACCCATTTCTAAGTTTATGACTGCAGCAAGAATCCATGGGCTTTGGGATGAAAACCACAAATAGGAAATGGAAGTCAAAAAGTGTTCAGGGATAGACAAAAACATGGTTTGGTATTTTCATGGGATTTGTTCTCAATGAGAAACCTAGAATAACACCAGGCTTATCCTTTTTAAAAATACAACTCTGGAAATGTATAAATTGAAATGCCAAATGAGAATTGAAGCGAAAAAGTCTTTTTTGTCTTCTTCATTTAGGAATCTAGATTTACAAAACTCCTGTTTTTTACTACTTTTATACACTTAGCCATTTTACAGTGTTAAATTTCTGTACAGAATTTGTTTCATGGGAAATGTATTAATATGGACAATGAATAATATTTCATAATGCATTGTACCACCCAATTTGCATATTAAAGAACCGCCCAATATTCCATCAACTCAAGTATAAATTCCATCAAACTGAAGCTGGTGCACTTTCATCTCACAATAAATCATTTGAAAAAAATGGTGGTATATCGTCCATAATTCATAACATAATGGATGTCTAATATCTGTGTGTGTTGTTTGTGTTTCAGGGTGCCATGTTTGATGAGAACAATGAAAAGGCGTTCTATGACTCTGACTCTGAGGAGAAAAAAGACCAGATGGAGGCCAAGACTTACATCATGGATCCAGATCACAGACTGCTGCTGAGGAATACCAAGCCTCTACTGCAGAGCAGGAACACCGCTGTGAGTCAGGCACAAAACTTAAAGATCCCCTCCAGTCACGTTTTAAAGTATATTTAAAAAATCAGCTATGCCTAATATTTTATTTAACATTCTTTACCCCCCAAAAAGTTTATAAAAACGCTCTGAAATGGGGATGGAAACCATCCACTCTCACTCCCTCATTGAGGAATTCTGAGGCTATGAATATTCATGATAAGCAAATACCACAGGCCCCACCCACCACAGCTGCTCGCGCTAGGTTGACCTGTGGAACAAGATGGTTAGCGGCAACTTCGGCAAGATTCAGCCATAAAACTTTCACGAACTGTTAATGCTAACACACCTGCTGACTTACCTGCCGTCCTCTCGTGGATGCGTTGCCTCTGCGTGCACTGGAAGTTTCCGGTTTCTTTGCCTACATATGCATATTCGACAGCGATTGGTTTTCTGTAGTGCACAGAAATCTCCTAATCTAGGAGAGGAAATGCGAAAACACCTCTATAGTGACAAAATATGCTCAGATACAAGTCCGTATAGTCAATATCAGACATTTTAGTGGACAGAAACAGAAGAAAATATACTTTTTTAGTGGTGGGGGGCACAAACACACATCTGGGATGAAGCTGATGGGAATTCATTGTTTAAATGATGGGAAAGTGTAGCGTGTGCAGCTTTTTTTTTAACATGTTAAGAGATATATCAAGATCGGGTAAACATAGATTTCTGAGTGCGTCTCCTGTCTTACCACTGTTTCAGGAATAAAAGCTACACAACGACTTGTGCTGCTGCGGGCCTGTGCAGACGAACATACACTTTCAAATGAACCTCCCGTCAATAATACATCCCAAGATTCTCTGTTTAATAAAGTATACGCCTGGACACATCAAGTCAAAGACATGGGAATACATGCACACACCTGCTAGAAGTGCACCGCCCCAGATTGGGTATATATGAGTGTATATATGAGTGAGTGCAGAACTCCATCACCCAGGAGTCTCAAGGTCTCTGTCGCTGTGTAGCAGCAGGAGAAAAAAATGCTCCCAAATGAAAGTGTTGATTAAAATGTGACACGCTGTGTATTCACTCACGACAACACGGTGACATCCTCCATCTTCATAGACGCGTGAACCCTTTCATTCTGCCTGCAATGATGGACACGCGTCCTCTGGCTATTTAAAGCGTCACTGAAAATTACCTTTATGGAGTCGTGTCATGAGTGCCTTTGTGGAGCCCTATGACATGCATGTGAATAAAGGTATTTCATATTAGCTTGGGTTGACAGATGGCGGTGTACTGTAGGTGGTTTAATAATGACAAAGCACTTAAAAGTTTGAAAGTGCTTTTCAAAGTGTTAAAAAGCAGAACATCTAGTGAGAGTAACGTATAGAGTCAGAGAGCTGCACATTCTGGAAAGTGACTGAAAATTGATTCAAATATCAAAGAAGGAAAGAGAAAAAACTAAAGACATCATCTAAAAGCAATTCTATGAAAGTTTGTTCAACAATAATGTACTTGAATTCTTTTGATTTCTGACGTGTGTCGCTGTGTTTCCAGGTGGTGATGTCCGTCGCTCAGCTCTACTGGCATCTGGCCCCTAAACATGAAGTTACCATCGTCACAAAGTCCCTGGTCAGACTATTAAGAAGCCACAGGTACTGTATTGTCAGAAATATACTGTATCTCCGCCCGTGTCGTTCACAAGTATCTCTGTGTCAAGGTATTTGTCCTCCAATTGTGTTATTTTGCCTTTCTTTTGCAAAGAGAGGTGCAGTACATCGTGCTCCAGAACATCGCCACCATGTCCATTCAGAGAAAAGTAAGTCTGCTCGTGGACGACAGAACACAGGGTGTCGTGCAATGATGCAGGTCGTGTAATTACATGAATTGTCTTCAAACAGGGGATGTTTGAGCCCTTCATGAAGAGCTTCTATGTCAGATCTACAGATTCCACACATATCAAAACACTGAAGGTAACTGCCCGTTTGTTTTGTTCATTATATACATAGTGTCTCTCATTATAAGTGTAAATAAAGGGCAGTAAGATGTTGAGCTTCTGCAGTGATGTTATCTGTATAACAAATTTTTTTCAAACACCTGTTCAAGAAGAAAGCTGTGTAACTCAGTTCCAACACAGTGTGACACTGCAGTTAAACATGTACACACACATTTAGGTTAGAAGTATGAATTTTGGTCTCGCAAAAGTGTAACTTCAAAGATGAGACTTTTTTGTTTTAACATATTTTCATATTATCCACGAGGGTGTTGAATCAGGAGCAATTGGACTTGGTTGTAGTTTCTTGAAGACGTTTCACCTCTTATCCAAGAAACTAAAACCAAGTCCAGTTGCTCCTGATTCAACAAACTATGACCTGGATGACTGAGAATCTCCACAGACATATTTTCACTTTTTGTAACTGCCAACATCGTCTACACGTTTCCAAACACAAATTTCTCCTGCAGTTTGTTTTTTGAAGGTTGATATACAATCACATGCTTTAAAATCTTCTACTTTAATGTCTCATGCTTGTTAGACATTGAATATAAATATCCCCAATGTTTTTTTGCAGTTGGAGATTCTGACCAACCTCGCCAATGAAGCCAACATCTCTACTATTTTGAGGGAGTTTCAGGTTTGTGTTTTGTTTCCTCATGAGCACTATTTATTGACATCAACAGTCAAGGGTTAGATTCTATTTATGAAACTTTCTGGTGTTAAACTTCTCTTCACTTGTGCTTGGTCTGTTCTTTTTCAGACGTATGTGAAGAGTCAGGACAAGGCGTTTGCAGCGGCCACAATTCAGGCCATTGGCAGGTGTGCCACTAACATCTCTGAGGTGACCGACACCTGTCTCAACGGTCTGGTTCTGCTCCTTTCGAACAGAGATGGTAATATGCCTTGTTTGAGCATGTGAATATCTGTTTTAACTGTCCAGTGTCGTCATATTTGCGTTGCCAGAACTAGTTTTTTGTCTGTTGCAGAGACTGTTGTGGCAGAGAGTGTTGTGGTGATCAAGAAATTGCTTCAGACTCAGCCCACCCAGCACAGCGAGATCATCAAACACATGGCCAAGCTCTTCGACAACATCACTGTACGATCCATTGTCGTATTATTTGTACCGTTGATCCATTTTGCATTCATTCAACGATTCAACAATTGGTGTTCAACATAACAATGTTGCAGTCGTCTTTTCTTTTGTCACCTAAACCTGCAGGTCCCCATGGCCCGAGCCAGCATCCTGTGGCTGATGGGCGAGTACTGCGAGAGGGTGCCAAAGATTGCACCCGATGTTCTCCGTAAGATGGCAAAGACTTTCACAGCAGAGGAGGACATTGTCAAGCTGCAGATAGTCAACCTAGCAGCCAAACTCTACCTGACCAACTCTAAACAGGTAATGGATAGAATGCAAACACCTACACTTTCCCCGAGCATACCGTAAATGTGTTGCTAAATTAAAGCTGTTGATATCCAAAATAATAATACACATGGTGATAAATCAGCCTCCTGTAATCTACACGGTTTTAAGTTTTGTACTTCACATGTTACAGCTTTTTTGTGCTCTAACTTGACATGTCTTCATCTCAGAGCTAAGCGTCTTGTTTAAATATAGAGCAGTGGATGAGACGGCCTGAACGTAATGGTGCATCTCACAGCGCAGCCTGGTGTCTACAGGCCCATTCAGTTAGATGGGGTGATTTTGGCCTCTGAGCCGGGTTTATGAGCCCAGACGCCAGCTCCTCAAAGGAGCACATCATTAAACCTCCTGCTCTTTGTAATGTGCCACGGAGGAGAGAGGGAGACACAAAGTCAATGCTGTAAAGGATTCAGGTTATTATTCTGCCTTCACGGCAGCAGTAAGTTTTGTTTTTATGCCTGCCTGAATAATACATGTCAGTCCAAGTGCACCTTCTCCCTATTTTGGGCCAGAAGAAAAGGGGTTTTACTTATCCAGGCTGAATTATGAACCAGCAGTGCTTTGCAATTGCTTAGATGAGTGGTAAACCTGGAGTTGAAGCTATATTAGAGTTTATATTGATTTAAAAGAAAATTTGAAAGTTTTTTCTCACCAACAGGAAGATTGATACAACTCTCACATTCCTATTTGTGAAGTACAGAGCTGGAGGGAGGAAACAGTAAGCTTAGTTAATATTAAGACTAGAAGCGGAGGGAATCAGAAAAGTTGCTCTATCCAAAGTTAAAAAATAATCTGGACACCTAAATAGCTTGACAAATTATTTATTTTTAAGTTATTTATCTTCTTTTTTTTTAATCTGAAGAAAAACTGAAATTTTAAGATGACAAGTTGTGATTCTATTGGCTACATGCCTTAAATATTTCTGCGTGTAGTGACTTTTTCTGTACAGACATGAGAGTGGTCTCGAGTGGCCTTTCCCAGAATGTCAAAGAATTCCTTCATGAGCATCATGCACGCTACTAATCATGCCTCACTTATGCTAGCCTTTAGCCTCGTCTGCTGTCTTAACGTGTCACTCTACTTTTCTCTATTCTATCTCTCCACCCCCATCTGTGCCCAGACCAAGCTGCTGACCCAGTACATCCTGAACCTCGGCAAGTACGACCAGAACTACGACATCCGAGACCGTACACGCTTCATAAGGCAGCTCATAGTCCCCAGCGAGAAGAGCGGCGCCCTCAACAAGTATGCTCGACGCATCTTACTGGCCCCCAAGCCAGCTCCGGTGCTCGAGTCTGCCTTCAAAGGTAGTTCATACATTCATAATATCAACCGCTAATGCTTATTTTGAAGCATTAAATCCTCGAAATAGCTTGAATTTTTCTTTGATTTGCTACCAATCTTCTCCAGTGTCTGTGTAGTCGTTCATCTCAGCGAATCACTGAACAAACCGGACCTTTTTTATTTCACGTCGCGTGGCTCCATTTCCACTCGTAGGCAAAGTCAATTCAGGCAGTGGTTTTATTATTCTGGTGTGTCCGTCTCACTGAAGGGCAGTTAGGTCAGACCCCTTTGCCTTGGACTAATGAGATAGGTAAATTATTGAGCTAATACTAACCTTTTTCACACACTGAGAGGGAAAATAATCTCTCTCATTTAGCTGTCTCTTCTCTCTCTCTCTCCCCCCCGTCGTCGACAGAAGCGATAGAAAACGGCCTCCAGCAGCATTAAAATTCAGGGGCAGTTTGCACCTACTGGATGTTTATGGAAAGCATTAACCACCCCTGTCATTCTTAATATTCACGTCTGAAGTCTTTTTTTCTCTCTTCTCTTTTCTTTGGGGGTTAGCAAAGCCCAGTTTTTAGAGCTTACCGCCAAAGGCATTATCCTCCTGAGCAGGGAATGGAGCGAGAGGAGCGAATGTGTGTACCCTGATCGTGTAATGGAGGACAAGACACCTAGATCTTATATTAAAGCTCATTAAATGTGTACAATGACTTTTCGTCGCTGGCTCCCATATTAGGGATCGACTGAGTTCACTTCCACTCCTCCCCAGCTATCCCCCATTCATGAAACTTCATTTTGGTCTTTTAATTTGTTTACCCTCACTTTATATATTACTGCCAACCTCTTCTTTTCACCTCCCTCGTCTTCTCAACCCTTTTTTTTTCTTCTGGTATCATCTCGATTTTCTGTCCTCTTCCAGATAGAGATCGTTACCAACTGGGAACCCTCTCCCACAGTCTCAATACTAAAGCATCCGGGTACCAGGAGCTCTCGGACTGGCCGGCTGTTGCTCCTGACCAGTCTGTGAGGAACGTGGAGGTCATTGAGCCAGTAAGGAATCTACCGTCCTCACCCACTTCTTATCATAGATACAATTCATATATGCCTGATTCTACAGTAACTCAAAGATGTTACAGTAGTTTAATGTCTCTTAACTCTCACTGTGTGCAAGATTAATAAAATGATGCTGTGGTACCTCATTGTTTCTGACATTGACACTGTGGGTGGTATCCGTAGACTATATATAAAAATGAAATAAATCAAGGCTTGATTTAAAAGAACTAAGAGTTGGAGCAGACCTGGACTTTCTGTAGCACCTTTTACCAAGTCTGATCTCCCTCTGTTCACTTATGTGGTGTTTGAAAAAGTAATTCACTGGCCTCCAACATGATTATTTTCCCACCACTGGAAGACACACTCAGCTCTCTATACTTTCACTGGGCGATTAATACATTTGTGTTTGTTTTATAGAGATGTAGAAATGCTTTGTTGTGTTGGATCAGTTTGTGTAGGAGAAATAAACCTCCACATTTATCCACATTCAACTTTATTGTGCCCTGTTATAAGTTACAAGTAAAATGAAAAACGAAATCACAAAAATTAAGGGCCTTTGTTTTTCAATAAGTGATAATATCGATTCTATTTTTTTTCTCAGAAGCAGATTAACTTTAAAATCTTTATTGCTGTTAATTTGTGGCAGATAATGAGGATCCTAATAAAACAATTAAATGAGAACACAATTTGTTCTGTCAATCAGCTTTAAACCAAGTTTTAGAAATAATTTAATTGAAAATATAACAATATAATCAATTATTTACTAATTGACTAATTCCAGAGCATTTTACTGAAGTGATTGAGAAAAGTGTGCATACCAGGGGTCGACCGATATGGCTTTTTCAGGGCTGACACAGATACCAATTATTACCAATCTAAGAGGCCGATAACCGATATTGGATACTGATATTTGTCTGCAGTAAAAAACGTTTCAAAAGGTGTCAAAATTGTATTTTTATTACAAAACTTTGTTGAAATTCCTTGGAGCATATGTTAAATTTACAGAACCTTTCAAGTTGACCCACAAAAAGTGCAGGGAGCTATTGGCAACATTGTTAAGGAGTCGAACAAACATGGTACTGACATTGCTAAAGTCCAGAGAGTAGTGACAGTGGCAGAATCAGAGCCAAAGTAGCGCATTTTATAATGAAATTATCTTTTTGGCAAATTGACTTAAAAACCGATAATCATAAAAAAATCTACCCCTAGTGTATACCAGGTTTATAGTACTATAATCAAAGACTTTGGATGACATCGCAGTCGCTGAGCTCCTTCACAGCAACAACTATTTAATAATCCCTCCAAATAAATTATAAGAATAGTTTTCAAAATCCGGAAGTTCTCTTATGCCTCAAAATGTCTGTACTTAATGCCCCCTCTCTTCCCTCCATCTTATCTGTTAAGGTGAAAGAGTGGGCACCATTAGTTGGGAAAGCCAAGCAACGCAAATCTGATGAGAAATTCTACTCAGACGAAGAAGAGGAGAAAGAAGAGGAAGGATCTGACAGCAGTGGCAGTGAAGACAGCAGCAGCAGCAGCAGCAGCAGTGGTGAAGCTTTGTGTCTGTTTGTGTGTTTAAAGGTGTATGTTTTTTGTTTAGTTACGTTTATCCTGTTTAGAGTGTGAGTGTTCTGCTGCCTTAAGATTTCACTCCTGGTTGATTTGGCAATGGTGTTGTTACAGGTGGTAACAGCACCTGTTTAATACAACAGCAGAACATCTCTTTTATCAGAAATACAACTGATATTCTTCATGAGAAAAGCCAGTCCATATGTCTTTTACTTTAATGTGAAGCAGCAGCAGGAATTCTGGTGTGCATTAGCAGTATCTTAACACAGTAATGTGTTATGATATGTGAAAGGGAACAACATGTGGTGCAACGTGCTGCATCATTTCCTGTGCATCAGCTTATGTGTGAAAGCAATTTTAATCAATGATGGCAATGGCTGTTATCTACTTAATACTATATAGAGATATAATTACATGAACTAAATCATTTGAATTGCTATCACTGCAAAAATGCAAACCATAAGTAGTATCAAAACAGGGTTTAATTTCATGAAAATGTCATGATTATAATTTAGAGCAGTCATTGTTATGTTCAATATGTTCATGGATGTCTGGACAGAGTCTGGCAGTGAGAGTGAGGAGGAAAGCAGTGAAGAGTCAGAGAAGACCTCCAGTGATTCTGGAAAGAGTTCAAGTGGATCGGAGCAGGAGAGCTCCAGTGAATCCGAATCCCAACAAAAAAAGAAGAAAAAGACCAAGAAGGCGCCGCAGAAGAAAAGCAAACCAGCTGCTGCTGACAGGTACAGTGAAATCCCCCCAGTCCGCTGGACTCTGAGAGCATCATTTTTCTTCCCTGTGAATTTGGCATGTCCAGATGTTACCTGCTCCTTTCTGTTTTTCTCTCTCTGGCTCAGCTAATTAGACAGGTGGGCGTTTGTGAGAAGCACCAGATTCCTAGGCAACGACAACTGTGATCAGTGCTTTGCCGCATCAATAAGTTAAACCTCCACCTGTTCGAAACTTCAGCCATTTTAATAAGCTATATGATAACCCACCTGCTTACAAAAACTCAATACTAACTTGTGGACTTTTCTTCCACAAACATTTCCACTGCATCCAAGTGCAAACTTGTATCTGTCTATATTGAAAGCCATTGCAGAAAAACAGAGTTTTGCTTCCTCACATGTGATACTCGAATAAAGACTAAAACTCACCCAGAACAAGATGACGGCTATCAGAGATGGTTAAAAACCCTAGAGTGATAAATAATTACATTCTCACCCCCCTACATGAGCAAAAAGATGAGGTTTATTTGAACATGTTCCATCCTGTGCTTTCATTATGTCGCAGTAAAGCCTAAACAATTTTTGAATTTCGACTTAAGCCTCAGAAATTCATATTTGTGTTTACTTTGTTGTCTCAGTTTGATGTTCTGACAAGTGGCAGTGAACGCAGTGCTGTTAACAGGCTCACTTGGAAGTTTTTAGGCAGAGTTTGGGCACCGCAGGCCAAGGGACAATTTTATATTGTGATCAATCTTGGAGGACGTTTGCGATATGCGTTTCAAGTGAATCTTAGAGATGGCAACATTTTATCTTACCTACTGTACTTTCACAAACCAACACATGATTACCAACTACATGACTGTGGGGTCTCAGTTCAGCGAGCGGATGGGCGGGTAACAAAAAGAGTACTCAACTAGGGCTGCAACTAATGATTATTTTCATTATCGATTAATCTGTTGATTATTTATCGATAAATCAATAAGTTGTTTGGTCCAAAAAGTGGTTAAAAAAGGTTGATCCTGTTTCCCAAATCCCAAGATTATGTTTTGTTTTGTCCACACACCAAAGATATTTAATTTACGGTCATAGAGGAGCAAAGAAACAAGAAAATAATCACATTTAATAAGCAGAAATCAGATAATTTTTCCTTTTTTTTCTCATAAAAACTACTTGAACCGATTAATCAATTATCAAAACAGTTGGCGATTAATTAAGTAGTCGATTACTAATCGATTAACTGTTGCAGCTCTAGACTAAACATCAGTTGTGTAGCAGAGTCGATATATTCTTGACAGTACATTTCAGAATTGGAAATAAAGATTCAGATGGTGGATCTTGATTGTGTGTTAAAAAAGAAAAACCAAATGATGTGTTTTGTATTGTTTATATACAGTATGTGTGCATTTTTATATAGTATATGGAACTCTTCGGTCATAAGGGTTTAATTTTTTCCTTTTGCTTGTTTTTTTCTTTTGCATGATAATTACTATTATTTACATTAGTTAATTCCTTGTATACCAATATTTTCTTTTCACTTACCTCTATGACCTTGCTGTCATCTTAACCGTATAACTTCCACATCCCACGTGAACTCTGCAGAGACAGAGCTTGAGCACCTCGATGAAAAAACAGACTAGATTTCTATTGGTCCATCTTAGTGACGGTTTCATCCATATTGGAGTAGTTGCAGGCATTAGTGCTACCAATAATACATTACTAATTAGTTTTACATACGTAGGGAATAATCAATTACTATTGTGTATCAAATACATTCGAAATTTGGGAATGGGATATAAAAAAAATAAGTGTACATTTTAAGCAACACAGATCGTTGCTGTCTCGCAACCCCAATAAAGTGTTTGAACGAAAATGTCATGTTTAGTCCTTGGACTTCAAAATTCATACACACCGCCAACGTTTAGTCAGCAGATTCTTGGACCAAATACATTAATCTACCAAACACATCAATGTTTTCAGATAAGAGAGAAAAAACTGGCCTCATACAACACTGTGGGTCACACACACCTATTGTAGTACACTGTATATACACCACCTCTGTCCACTCTCTCTCTTTCTCTCACTCAGGCCAGCGGAGCTGCTAGAATATCGTTGCTGTTCCATTAACAAGCCAATCAAGGAGAATTCTCCTCCAGTAGCGTAACCCACATTTACATGGCTAATGGATAATGACTTTTGATTGGTCATTTAGCAGCCTGGTGTTACCAATGAATGAGATTTAAGTCATTACTACTGAATATGCTCATACGCACTCTCTTTACACAGTGGCAAATTTAGTTTCTTTTATGCACTCCACTTCATTTGCTCATGGACACACGGAACGTACCTGATTTTGCTGTGTGACAGGCCGCCGGCTGACCCTGTTCTCTCCATTAGAGAGTATAATTAGAGCAACTCACCCCAGTGCTCAAACACACACAAACACGCGCACACACACATACACACGGTAATTAGAGCAGCTCACCCCAGTGCTTCCACAACAAACACAGCATAATGCCCTCATTATGGCCCAGTCATTTCAGGCAGGGCCTAATCAGGCCCACAGTGATTTATATCACTTTTTCCTGTTCGCAGCAAATGAAATCTGTAGGCCAAATTAATACTGGCTTTTCATCATCGCCCAAGTTAAAAAGCCAGTTACCGTCACAATTCCCCCTCATTAATTTAACGGCTGAAAATCGCGGGCAGGCGGAGTAAACACTCATTATTGGGACAAATTGAAGAGGGACAGAGCAAGTGAAAGAGAAAGGAGAAAGACGGGAGAAATCTTTTTTTTATTTTGGAGCGAACATTGAATTAACTTCACAAACAAAAACAGATTGATCGTCGCTGTTCTCACCGCATCCAGCTCAAACTTTCATTTTGGTTTGATAAGAGAGAAAAAAAGTTAAGTTTGTCTGGTGCTTCATAGAATATTGGTACAAATGATATACATTGTAGCTGGTCATGTTTTATGTAAATGGTGTGGTAAAAGCAATATTTGAAACAGCTCAACAGAATAAATGAGCTGAATCCTTTTTCATGTACATGTTTTCTATTGCTTGTATTGATCCCACGTCTGAGGTGGTGTTGTGCTGCTCCTGTGGGTTTCAGTGACTCAGACGAAAATGGAAACGGACCCGTGGCCCCCGCCAGCAGCTCATCAGCCGACAGCTCCTCCGCCTCAGAGACAGACTCCGAAGACGACTCTGACTCCGACTCCCCCGCAGTGCAAAAGAAGAAGAGTGACGTGAAGTCCAAACCCAAGGTAGCATTATCATTTAGTTGGCTGTAGGACACTTTAGTTTGTTTGGGTCCAAAATGGTTCGACAGAAATGTTTCTTAATTTTGAGAATTCAAACCTGGTGCAAACCAGTGTGAGCTACAAAGTTTGTAGATATTTTTCCTCCATCAGACTGGTTTCCAAAGTCGGCTCTTGATCCGACATGTGTTTTATATATCATCATAGATAGTAAATACTCAACACCTACAAAATAAAATACAGAGAAAATAAATGATCAATTAGCGATTGATAGATTGCTGTTGCCACATAATGTCACTGACCTGCAGAACAAGAACTGGATTTTAAACAAAATCGCTGTTTCATTTTCCACTAACACCTACACTGAAAATGTAACGCACGATTGTCTACCACTGTGTTTTGATTTGTATGTAGTGTAACAGTGGTCAGCCAGTGGAGAACTGTGCAGTGTGTGGAAACCTCACTCCCGACACCTGAAGAGACGCGCTAGCGACAGACGCTAGCGCCCATGGGACTTAGATTGCTTGCTAGCACGTCCGTCTCCCATGCTGGAGGACGGGAGTTACGAGGCCACTGCCGTTACGCAAACATACGGAATTTAGAGAATAGTTTGGGTTTGACAGAGGAGCAAAAACATTTTTCATATAAATAAATATTAAAAACAAAATAACAAGTATATTTCTTTAAAGCGAAGGAAGTAGGAGAACTCTAGAATGCACCACATATTTTTATTACATAAACTGATGTTTTTACAACATGATAGCCTTTGAGTTTGTCATAAAAGATCGTGTTTTATTGTTCTTGGACATCTGGACGTCCAGTGCGATCCAAATGGATGAAATAAGTCTGCTAAAGAAATTGTTAAAAATAATTGCATGTCTGCAAAATATAAAATAAGCACAGACTATAACTATTAGAAGTCTATTTTAAGACAATATGCCTTATTCACTGGGCTCCATAATGGCCTTAGGCTGTACGAAATTTTAGACATTACATCTAAATAAGACAGTTCATATAGATCTCTGTAGCTGTGGTGACACACTGTATGAAGTATTTATTCAATATCTTAAACTATATGCAAAAGATGTTGATTTAAATTAATATTACTTACAGAAGTAACAAAAGCTTTTGTCACAGTGCAGTTTTAGCTCAGTTGAAATCTGAACCAAATGTTCATCCCTCATCTATGATATTCTACAATATCTGTAGCACATCATGTTTAAACAAGTGCAGGATATGATGATCATTAACAGGATAATGAAAAAAACTGTCTCTGTCCCTCACGTCCACATGTGTACAGCTCTGGAATCGAAGTTTATACTGTGGGATATGATTTTGCGTCCATGTTATCAGCTTTATTTTTTATCTTCTTCAAGTCTGTCCTTTGCCTCCGTTTCACCCCTCACCACCTTTTTCTTACCTGTTATGCTCATCACATTATTACTCTCCCTCCCGTTCCTTTTCTGCACTATGAAATTCTCATTTCATACAGTTTGTCACTTGGGCATAGCCTATGAATTATGCATCTCTCTCTCCCCCCTCACTTTCTCCACACCTCTCAACGTCTCTTGCTCTTTCAGAACTCCATTCACTAACAAGGTTTCCGTCTCTATTACCACCACCAGGCGTCAATCAGAGAAGATCTGATAAGATACGGCCTCTAACTTTTATTGTTTGTTTTCTCTTTCTCATTCCTTACTCATTCATCTGTCCTGCTGTATTTTTTTTCTCCTGCCGTCTGCTCTGCTCGGATTACGCAGAGTGGAATTTTATGGTTCTTTATGTGACGTGAGTGGAGCCCTGGTTGGTTAGGGGGGTGTGGAGAAAGGGTGATAAAAGCGCTTATATGTGTAAATGCGTTTTTATTGGGCCTGCTGTGGTGCAAGATAGAGGCGTGTGTTACAATTCCCACAAGTCAACACCTGACATGCCCTGCTCCGTCGCACGAGGCGGCGTGAATCGGTCTTGACGCGACACTGTGCATGAATGGTCATTGGGAATTTCAGACATGTTACATATGAATGCAGAGTACCTGTTCTCGGGATGAAAGTGTCATGATCTTGACACACTGACGACAAAATTGAGACATTTCATACACCGAATAACACGACACTCAACTTGAGTACTTTTCTTTTGAGGTGTCATTTTTCTTCCGGGTCCTGTTTTATCACATCCTCTCCTATTGTCTGCTCATCATCATCACATTCTGTTTGCATTCAGGTGGAAGTGAAGTCCAAGAAGGAAGTCTCTCTGCTGGATCTAGATGACTGTGAGTTTCACTAAGTTTCAAACATATATCAGAATAACCCCTGCAGCAGAGGGTTGTGGTTTTTAGTCTTTATGCTCTGTTAATTACAGCTTTTATATAAATCTAGTGGAAAATGTGTAATGTGAAAGTTGTTACCTGTAGTGACAAACCTACAATAAATGATCACCCTTACTCAACAGCTCCAGTTAGTTAGTTCAGCATGTTGATCAAGATTCTGGTCTTTTAGGTTAGTTCAGCTTTCTTGTTTCTGCTCAACAATTTCTGTTCTGAAACCACATTTTAATCAGCAGCAGGCAGCGGAAAAGCTTTGACAATCCAAAAGTATTCTGCCCAGCACCAACTGTCTGACAAAGAAAGTTAGTGTGGAGGAATCTACCAACTAATGACCCAACAAAGAGCTAATATGAGAGTGAATATTGGGCCTATATTTGTTAGGTGACCAGATTTGTGGCACCAAACTAAAGCCAGCGTTGCTCCATGTCTGCTTCATGTGTAAATATGCAATTTATAACACAGTCCCATGAGAAAAAATTGTGACACCTTGAGGAAAACTATAAAACTTATAGTCTACATCAAATGTTTTACAGGCTTTTCTTACATTGATAACACTATGAATACAAGGCTTGTGTAAATCATTAAAAGCATGACCTTGTATCATATAATAATATTAATCGGTGGCCCCATATGACAAGAGGCATGCAAACCATAACTTCTCTGCCGGCATATTCTGTCAGGCTGCGCAGCCAGTCAGTGCATGGTGCTGGAAAGAAGTTTTTAGACATGTAAATAATGTCATACGCTTAAATGAACTTTCGTGGTTGTTGCTTGGTTGACTAAAATGTCTCACAAACACAAACGAGTGGTAGTGGACATACTGAAACCCACAAAAGTTATAATAATGTATGATTTGAAAATTCTAATCATCCTCTTGCCAGTGGCAGTCTAAAAAGAAGACACTGTGGTAGACGGCAATGTGCGTTAAAGCGTAAAGTAAGTGTCTGTCTTGTTTCCTCTGGGTTCGTCAGTTTCCCCTGCACCGACAACCAAAGCACCGAAGTCGGCGGTCCTCTCCTCGAGCCTGCTGTCCGACCTCGAAGGCCTGTCTCTCTCCAACGTCTCCCCCGCCATTCAGGTTAGTACACTCGTGTGTGTGTGTTTGTGTGTGCGTGTGCGTTAGAAACACACAGGATGACATTTCCTCCATCAGCCCGTGTGTGTGTGTGTGTGTGTGTGTGTGAGTGTGTGTGTGTGTGTGTGTGTGTGTGTGTGTGTGTGTGTGTGTGTGTGTGTGTGTGTGTGTGTGTGTGTGTGTGTGTGTGTGTGTGTGTGTGTGTGTGTGTGTGTGTGTGTGTGTGTGTGTGTGTGGAGAGTCAATTGTTCCTTTGTGTCTGACACTGACAGAACAGCAGAGCAGTGTATGAGATGGTGAAATGAGCCTCTCTCCCTTGTGGAACATTTCTGCTCCAGACGCCAACTATTGACCTTTTCTGCCTTCTTATATTTATAGCCAGTCAGGATTGTACAACTGCTGTCCCCGTTTCCTGTATCTCTTATAGTCTGTCTTTCACACCCTTGCACTCTTTTGCTCTTCCACACCCTTGAACTCTATTTCTGTGTCGTCGATAAGTCTGCCCTCCCTTTCTCTCTCTCTCTCTCTCTCATCTCTCCTCTCTGTCACCCTCCATCTCTCTCTGTCAGATGTTGTGTCCCTCGTGTCTCCGTGTTGTGTATATCTGATGGTTGACCTTTCCTAGTGTGACGGCTCCTTTCTCTCCGCCTCATATGCGAGCGTCTCTGCACGTTCAGTGTATTTTATATCCCCACCCCCCTGGGAGGGGAAATGTCCAGACCGTTCTTTCTGCCATTGCTGTTTCTATTTTATGTTTCACAGTTCAGGTCTGTGGTGCCTCTGCTGTTTGATGATTGCAAATCAGAAAGGGTCAAGGGTTTTTAATCAGAATATTGAGGGTGTGAATCTTGTTTGTTCGGAGTTCACAAATAACCACTGTCACAAAACTATTTTCACTATGGGCTAATTTGTAGATTACTATCGATTTATTGTTAACAATTAAAATGTCAGAAAATTGACAAATGACAAGTACTCAGACTACACAGTTTTGTCCTAAATATTTTCCATTTACAACAAAGCAATCAAACAATGAATTGATTATCAAAATTGCTATTGCTTTTTGGCTGTTAGACTCGTCCATTAATCAACTACCTGGACACGTACATCAGTATGTGCCAAATCTGAAGAGTAGATTCAGTAGATGTAGCAGTCATAGAGTTACAATATTAAAACAGTAGTACGACATTATGGGAAATTCACCTTTTCTCATCATGCCAAGAGTTGGATGAGAATATTGATACCACGGTCATACAGCCATTTTACTTATCTTAGCATAGATACATAAACAGTTGGCTTGGCTGTGTCGACAGGTAACAAAATCCATCAATGAGCAGTGGAAGACTGAGTAAAATTGTGTAAAGGCTTGATTAAAAGCAAAAAAAAATTGATTCTTCAGTTCGTCTTATTTTTGATTAATTTTCAACCTAATTTCATGTCAATTCTGTCGGGTGTTAGACAACTTCATGTTAGCGATGCTTTAAAGGAGACTGATTTCTGGGTATTTATTTACTTCTTTGTTTGCCTGCATGTTGACGAATGTGCAGCTGCTGCCGCCGAGTGTGACGGGCCTCCACACCGCCCCAGCTCTGGTGCTGAGTTACTCTAAATCCTGAGGTCCTGCCTGCCTGTCAGTCAGTATGATTGACAGCTTCTCTCAGGCCAGCGTTTATGCAGCCCAAGTTGTTGTTTTAGTCGCTCTCCTCCTCCCCGCAGGTGAAGGCCAGGGAGTAATAGAGAATAGAAATGCAGATTAGAACAGGGAACTTTTCGCACATCAACATCTGATTTAGAGTCAATTCTATGCATAAATACATGATGGGCATTGCGATTCATAGACAAGGGTAAATAACCTCACCTTTATTCACACACGCCCCTCCTCCCAATGCATGCACACGCTTATACAGCGGCTCTCGCTCTCTCTCTCTCTCTCTCTCACACCTGCACACACACACACACACACACACACACGCACACACACACGCGCACACACTCTCACACGCACATTGGTCCCAGTGTCATTTCTATTTCTCAGCAATCTGCCCACAGAGGCAGCGAGTCTGTCTCAGCTGAGCGCTCTGGCCCTTTTAGAGAATTACTGCATGGTTATCAAAGGCATTTAGATTAACCCTGGTCACTGTCTTTGACCCACCTCCTCCTCTGTCTCGTCCCTCTCCTCCCCAGTTTCTGCATACTCCTCTAATAACATTTTGACATTAGGATCTCTCACAAATGCCTCTTAAATCCCCCACCCTCCCCACCCTACCCCACCCCAAACCTCTTCCGACCGTTGTCCGTGTGTGCGCGAGGTGGCTAAGGCTGATAACTTTTCATTCATAATTAGCAGTCAGCGAATGGGGCTACGATGGGGGGGAAATTGAACTGTCAGCGGCGGGGCGCAGGGTGTTTGACCCCATCACGCCCAGAGGGGGCCATCATAATTTGTTCATTTGCTGTCCATCAGGCGGGCGCCAGCGCACCCCCTCCTACTCTCTCGTCTCCCACCTCACCCCTCTGACCTCCCCCGTAGTGGGCGCTCTGGGTTCACGTCTAATTATGAATCAGCAGAAGGACCCCCAGCGCCACGAATCTACCAGCCCCTGCCCTCCAAACCTCCCGCTGCCACTCAAACTGCACAGATTGCCTCTTAAATAGGAATAAATGCCCACACGGAAATAGCCAGTCAGTGCTGTGGCCTACACAGCTAGTGGCTAGATTGGGAAATATTTATGTTTTAATGCAGCTGTTGCAACCTTTCTTTCTTAGTGACTAGTTTTAAAACCTATGTGAATGCATGTTTCTTGTCTCTTTCTGAGCCTATCTGTCACATTAAGTAATTATTAAGAAGCTCCAACTCCTAATAGTCTTTTTTTTATGTGGTAAGTGAAAAAAATGCCAGTGTAGTTTATTGTTTTCTCTCAAAATCAACTCACTCAAGTATTTTTTTGAAATAAGTGTGAGGAATCTTAAAATAAGACAGAATAAGAGATAACTGCTCTAGATTCAAGAAAAAACATTATTCCCAAACAATTACCTTTCTCATAAATGTTGTATCTGCCATATTCTAGGTGTAAAGTGGAAGAAAATGGAAATACTTATTATCATTTGCCCATTAAGTTAAATACTACAGACTGGTATAGTGATACATGAGAACAACAAGGATAAAAAAATCTGTGATTCATATGCACTTTACATGCACTTGTTTTATCTTCTCAAAAATAAATATATATTTTTTTTTGGTGTTATTCGATAGTATTCATTATTTAATATATTTTTAGCGACCAAATGATCAATTGAGAAAATAAGCAGATTAATTGATCTTAAGTATAAAAAGTGGTTGCAGCTCCTGCTCTACGGACTCCCATGATAATACAAAGAAACTGTTGTCAGTTTGTTAAGAAGACTTGCAAAGCCAGACAAAGGACACTGCTGTTTCTGAATAACTGTCCTCTATTATTGCTAATGTTCTTTAATGGAAAATTTTGAAAATTAATCATTTCGGAACATCTAATTCACCGACAAATTAGCGTAAATGAACTAACCTCTGTCTTTATGCGCTGGAGAGACTTCTTGTTACATTAAAGTAGTTTTAGATAGCTGTAGTAACATTTATTTAATTCAATTTGACGTCAAGGTCTTTGTGATGCCCCTTAATTAATTGTCATCTTCTGACTGAAGGGAACAATTAGGCCCTAAAGTCAAACACATGTCCCTTACCTTAATCCACACAGCTCTTGTTGAACATAATGAAATCCTGTCCCTGCTGTTGGAGACAGACGGTGTCTGAAAACCAGAAATGGATTTTCAATATATGTCCATACATCTCGGTACTCCCCACACCCCGTTCTGTTAAATTGGCCTCTTTATGCACACGGCACAAGGCTGCCTAGGCTGCGGTTAGCCCTTTTGAATATGTCAGCGGGATTTTCAGGTCATTTGCCAGAGAGGATGTGGGGAATGTGGCGTCCGGGCTCTGAAGGTGACTGGTGTCTGTGTCATCCATCACGGGGGCTTCCTTTAAGTTGATGCATAATAGAGCCTCTCAATCAACTTCCTCCCTCATTGTCACCTCCCTCCTTCCTGTCCGGGATGGAGAATGGGAGCCAAAGCTAAAGGAAGAAAAAAAAACCCCAGAAAGGTAGACTGACAAGAGAAGTCAAGGTTACATCCCTCTTATTCTCTTATTTACACTTGAGGTGTTATGGGCTCATGCTTCGCAATAGGACAACAATGGATGGGAGGTGAAGGGGCTCGTGTGGGCACTTGTGTCAGGCTTTAACTGTCCACTATGTCAAATTGGTGATAATAAGCAGTTTGAAGCCCTGTCCTGCACCCCCCCCCCCACCCCCCATCCTGTCGCTACCGCCTGCTCGGGGCGCGGCGACAGACAGGACCTTGAAGCAGGATGCGTCTGTCAGGGAGGTAAATCTCCGTTGTGATGGGGTGGCAAACATTACGGCCAGCTTTATCGACACCGACTGCTCTGACACATCCACAAAAGTGGCCCAATAAATTTGCAGACCGGCGGCAGCGTGACGGGCGCTGGCGAGGACGCAGTGGCGTTGCAGCACGGAAACAAATGTTTGTTTGACCTCCTTACAGGCACTTGTGCGGGTCTGCGCACAAGAGACGCTGCGAGTCTGTCAAGGGGATGAAGAGATAATGTTGTGGATCAGGGTTTATTCAGTATCTGATGTAAAATACGCCTATTTATCCAGAACTACTCCAAATTGTAATTGGTTCTTCCTTGGGTTCAGCCCCCCCACCCCCCCCCCACAAGAGTTATTGTAAATAAAATGAACCTCTTGGCTGCAGTAAATAGAAAGAATATGTTAGATAACTTCATCCATTGACATGAATAGCTACACAAGAATTTAACCTACATCATCTCTAAAATAAGTAAGCTTCCCTGATTTTACGATAAGAACAGTAATATTTGATGTAATAATGATAACATTAAAGAAGACTCTCATCTGATCGGACAGCCTCAATGGTGGTGAAACGGTTTCATGATTTATCATAGCGGTTATCTGATCTTTTAGATCTTTTACATCACATGACTCAGAATAAACCTGTTGCCTTGTTCGTCTCTTGCTGCTACAGTACAGTGATGGCGAGAGTTTGATTTCAGCTCGACTGTCGCCCTCTGAAGTGAGCAGGCTGGAACCTCGTCTCCGCAGCTCGTCTTGTATGTCAAACCGATTTTTCATCCGCGCACGCCGCATGACAAGTCTGAGAGGACGCCTCGCACATTTCTCGCCCGGGTCGGAACACGCGGGGTCATACATTCAGCTTCAACAAAACAATGTGCACTGACACCACTCAACCCGGCAAGCTGTACCATCACGGCCGCATGTTTTCACCGTGTTTTCTTGGTGTCATATTCTTAGTCATATTCAATTAACTCCACACACATTAGTCCACACACTTCAGCTAATCCTCTGTCTGTTGTTTTTCTTACTACTGGCTCATCTAAATGTTTTTGCTCACGACTTTTTTACACTTGTCTACTTCTTTGAGGGTTAGGATTTGTCATTTGTTATTTTGTAATTTTTTTTTTTTAGTTTCTAAACTCATGCTCATTTGCACCAGGATGATCTACATCTGTCTAAGTGTTGGCCCTGTGTCTGTGCGTACATTCACGCACAGACACAGGGCCAACACTTAGACAGATTTAGGTGCTAAGTGTTATGGAGGGTGTGAAACGGCTTTCTCCGTTCGGATGTTTCATACTTATTAGTGCTGTCACTCAAGACAGAGGCACCGCTTTGGCTTTCATTGAAGATGGAAGACGCTACACATGCTTTGGTGATGGCTTTTCTTGATGTGTCTTCTTGTGCCTTAAATTAATCCCAGACATATGTATTTACATGTTGCGTTGCATTGTGTGGGCCGACCCAGTCTTTCCTAACAAAAACTGACAGGTGCCTCCATCAAGTGTAAAAAAATTCAGATTCATCTGAGTGATGAGACGCTGATATTTAGGAGAAATAATACACCACCTCCTGCTCTTTTCTCTTCCACTCTCCTCAAAGGTAATGCAATTTCCTGCCTCTGAAAAGGTAAAAGCCCCTTTAAAAAGGCCTGCGCGCGGCAGGTTTGGCCGATGCAGGCACTTGTGCTTCTATTCATTAGGGGATGTTTTTATTCAGCCTGGTTTCACGGAGCATCATGCCCATTTGCATCTAACTGGGCTGATTTAGGACATTTCGTAAATGGGCTCCACTGTACCCTACAGAGTTAATGAAGGGAGGGCTGGTGGTGGTGTTTATCAGCCAACTCTCTGTCCCACTCCACGGAGAAGTGCTGCACTCTGGCTGCTGATTGGACATGGATTGCATGAATATCTGTGATGGAAAGACCGAAGATGCTTTGTATTAATTCTGTCCCCTTGTGAGGATGCATTTGCGCTGTAATGCGTAAGGCGTCCCCGGGTAGTGTGTCGATGTGGAGAGTGGGAGCTCCTGAGAAATGTTTTGCATGTACTGTTTTGTTTTTTTACTGCCTTCTCTACTTTTGCTCTCAGCCTATTTTTGTCAACACTGGTTTGTGGCTCACAGATCAATCCAGCTCTTTATTTTATAGCTCTCATATTCAAGAAGTTCAACTCTGCAATGTTTGATTGCGCAAATACCGCACAAAATCACACTCCCCTGTCTCTCATATGTACTTTTAGGTCACCACTCCATCTTTCGGCCCCGTGAAAACCTACGAGCTGCTCCACCATATGACGGGAAAAGGTCTCTCTGCCAAGTACCACTTCCCGAGGCAGCCGTGTCTGTACCAGCCCAGTATGGTGGCGGTGCAGGTCGTGCTGACCAACAGCTCGGACCACAGCTTGGAGGAGATCCATATAGGAGACCGAAACCCCGCGAGCCTGAACCTCCACTGCTTTAACACCATCGGTGAGTACAGGTGCCACACAGCTGAATTTCCCCACTCACTAGAAAACAATTAAGTACAAAAGTTTCTCTGTGTTTTCAGCAAATTCACTTGCTCATAATCCAAGGAGATGGTGAATATGACCTCCTTGAATCTTGTGCTTCCCTCTAGAAATGTGTAATATGAATAAAATCTTCTTTTGCAGTATTTTCAGTTGTATTTCCATGTCTGGAAATATTGTTATTATATATATTTATACTGTACACTATGTTTTTATTGCTAAAATCCAACATTGCTACAAATAAATCATGCTCAATGATTTTTTTTAACATTGCCATTATATGAAATATTAAAGGAATAGGTTCATGATAGTCTATATTCTTCTTCATCTTTTCGTATTGTCAACAAATCCAATGAAAACACATACTACTAATGCAGTATCTACTTATATCTCTAATACTAATTGGTGTTAATTTCAGTTAAATATGAAGCTTCTTTTTTTTTTAAAGCATAAACGTATATGTTCGTATATAAAGATTGACATCATTAGTAGGAACAAATAAGCTTGGGCCTGAAAACCACAGACGAGGTGTTGATTTTTCTTTTTCTTTATTTTTTGTATGGGGGTTTATTGCCATTAACATAAGTGTTTTTAATATCACCAGCCTATCCTTCTTAAAGGGATAGTTTCCCTCGTATCAACAGCATATCAGCATATCACCAAGTAATACCCCACATTACTCCTTTATTTGGAATAATAAAAAAAAATTGAATTAAAATGAGTATCATCCAAAGTGAATCTAGGGGTGATATTTGATCTTTTATTATATCAATATCTGCGTTATCATGCTAGCAATATATGGTAGGTGTGTTTTTTGTGCAGTATGTGGCTGTAGAGCTTCGTCTATTTTTTTCTCTTTATTATATGGAAAAAGCTGCTGGCCTGTTATCACTAACTTGCTGTCAGTCCTCACACACGTTGGGTCTAACTTCAGTGTGACCTCAGTTTAGTATTTTTCAGATTAAAGTTGTCATATTACACATTTGCTTCCCTCCAATACCACATTTATTTCAATCTGAACAAAATCGGATGTTATTCCCTGTCCTTCGGAATGGAGCTCTACCTTCACTATGATTGTTTTCTCAGACATTCATTAAATGATCATTATGATATCAAAAACCTATAGAGCTGATTGCTGTCAGCCCAGCAAATAGCCCTATCCTTATCCCGCTAATCCCTGTTCGTTAGTATCGATCAGGAGCGACAGACACACACAATCTCCATATTTCTTGTCACGCTGTTGTATGATCATTACGCTGAGTATAATATAGAACTGAGAACAGTGCTCCCTCAAGATTTTCTTTTTTCATGCGCGCGCACACACACACACACACACACACACACACACACACACACACACACACACACACAGAAGCAGTGGGTGGTGGAGCACATTAAAACTGTCAATTGCAGGCGATTGATTGGGGATTGAAGGAACTCAAGCAGCCAAACAGTGGCTAATTTGAATCGATCGAGCTTGGCTACTGTGAGCGGGCGGCCGGAGTTGATTTGGAGAAGTTGCAGACGATGAATACAGACAAAGCTTTACATTGTTAGATAAGGGATAACACACGGCAGGGTTTGTACTTAATAAGAAATATTGCACGGTGCATGTACGAGGTGCTGTATTTTCCATTGCTGCAAGTCTCCGAGTGAATTGTTATCAAACCTGTAATTTAACTGTTTAGGTGAGTTAGTATTTGTGATTTGCGCACCGTTTTTGTCCTAGTACATCAATTAACAAATTAACTAATCTGTAACAGCTAGTAACTAACAAGTCATCTGCCTTTAATACTTATACACCAAAATATCATCATATCTCTTCCGTAATAATAAAGAAATCATGGTGACGTTACAAGAAGACTGACAGAAAGAGACATGAGCAGTCAGTATTATGACACAGGCTGCAAACATTATCGTCGTTAAAAATGAGTCGTTAAAAATGATCTGTTGTAAACGTCCATCACAGTTGACGTGCTTGACTTCATCCTTCAATTTAGATGTACCATACTTGGAGAGGTTGTGCACACACTGTGTAATGAGGGATTATTACAGACATTTTAGTGATGTAGATAATCTGGATAAACATTTCAAAGTCTGATTGGCCGACTGCTTGTTTTTCTTGAGACACTGCTGTTGCAGTATTCCCAAATATCTTAAACCACATCACACGAAGCTGTGATAAGTGATGACATTTTAGTTTCTGAAAAATCTTTCTGAAGCAGAGCATAAGACCATGCAGACCTGCATGTGCCACAGAGTGGGTTTGTATGTTACTACGTAGAACAAACATTCAAACGGCGAAAAAACAGATGATTGTTACTTTGCAGTTTGAATATGAGTCTTCAGCCACTTGTTGAATCCTCACACCTTCAATGACATTGTTCGGATTTATTCATAAAGTACTTAAGACTTCAAGATGGCAATTCGAATTTGTTCATCTTGACAAAGACGGTAAAACCCCATAAAGTCTGTTAGAGAAGCTGTGAAGGCTGGACTGGAATGGAGTCCATGATGGCTCTGTTTTCAGACGGTTTCCTCTGGAGCCTCTGCTCTGGCTGTAGAAAGAGTTATACAGTAAAGTAGCCCTGCTCCACGGAGAGAGAAACACACGCCGACTGGGGGAGCGAGGAGGATGTTTCTGTATGTCTGTGTTCTTCTCATCCTTAACCCTCCCCCTCCCCCTCCTCCTCCTCCTCCTCCTCCTCCTCCCCGGGCATTCAGCTGTCCGGACTCTCTCTTCAGCGTTTTTTGGCTTTACTTAACACTCTTTCCAACTTGCGTTTCGCCCCCCACCCCGTCTATCTCCTATACCCCATCTCTCTTGATGCTGATGCCCTCTTTGACAAGGCAGTCGGTTGTTTTGGAAAAATGCTAGTCCTTCATGTGTTCCCCTCCGAAGCAAGAGGTGTGGGGAATGAGATTGAAGGATAGATTTCTCACACACGGTGGCCTTGCTTTGTGAAGTAGAAAACACAAGTGGTGTGGATGCCTGTCTGTTCCACTCTGCTGCTGCCCACCCTCCCCTCCCTCCACCTCCACCACCTCCTCCTCCTCCCTCCCCACGATGCACACTGTGCCCTTGTCACTCACTCTTCCTTTTCTCCTTTCGTCTTTTCCTCCTCTCTTTTCCATTCTCAGAGCGGCTGGAGCCAGAGGCCTCGGTGACGGTTTCCATGGGTATTGACTTCAGCGACTCGACACAAGCAGCCAACTTCCAGTTGTGGTAAGACAACGTGACATCCATTCATATCAAGTCAGGTGTATTTTTTTCCTCTCAGACTGGTGTACATCTTTTTCTCTACATATTCCCTGCGACAAATCTCATTCTGTCTCCAGATTCACCATCATATTTTCTCTTCTCTTTAGTCTTTGCATCCTCTTTTCCCTTTCCCCCCTTTCTCTCATCTGCTCTTTGTTAATTCTCCTTTTCCTACCTGCTATGTACCAGCACTCCCAGGTGAGACATCAGCCACAATTGATCCCTGGTTCACTGGGATAACAATTATTCCTGCAGTAATCAGCCCCAGCCCAAATCAACCTGCAGAATGTTATTGGCACCGCTGCTCAGCCGATCAATAACCTTATCAGAAAATCTGTTCGGGATGGGGGAATCAATCCGGCCCAAAATGCCTTTCACAGAGCATGGTGTGCAAAGCAATCAGAAGAGAAACATTTAATACACAAACAAAGCATAAATACACACACACTATATGAAGCTTGTCGTTCTCCATTCATTCAGATTAAAATTAATTTGAAATACACGGCTGAAGAACAAGTCGTAATTTACAAGAATCCTGCTGAGCTCTGAAGCCTAAACAGACTTCCTGTGCCTGCATGGGCCAAACTAACTGAAAATGTGTGGTATGCTATAAGTAAATTATTGTTGTAATAAACTCTTTTTTTCTCCCTCAGCACCAAGGACGACCAGTTCAGTGTGTCCATCCAGCCTGCCGTAGGAGAGCTATTTATGCCCATTACCATGACCGAGCAGGACTTCTCCAAGGAGCAAGGTGAGTTGAGATTCCCTGTGGTTAGAGATCATCATAATTATCCCAACATTTAAACCTGAGTTGTTGTTCTACCAATTCAAAGTCACAGAGCCTGCTCTGACCCGTTCATTCCATCATGAATATACACATGGCCATTTAATAGCAAGAAAATGGAATTTTCACTGCTCAATGGTAGAAACCTGCATTGGCGTTTCTGAGCTGCGGTTTCTTGTCATCAGCCCACATGTACACGATTCTGAAATCTGCAATGACCTTATATCAGCCAATAAATTTGTCTTGGTGGATTAATTGGTGTAGCTCTAGTAATTGAGGAAAGTGTCACACTGTGTGTCTGTATTGCTGTTTTGAGTGTTCGGAACAACAATGGAGATTTATGGCACACAGAACTTAATCAGGCAATTGATACACTGACCATACTTTTTTGAGTGATCAATTCATTGTTGGTTTTAGTCTTTAATTTCTCATGATTAGAAACATATATCACATCACCAGACCTATTACCTAAAGGTCATTGAATTGTTACACATCTAAAATACATTTTTTTCAGACCTAATAGCAATCTCCTTTTAAAATGAAAATTTAGAGAGTCTGTGTTTTTCTTCTTTATTGTCTGCGGTATTCATGAACGATTTCTATAAAGTAATAAAACTCAAATCTTAGTAAGGCTCTAATAAACATTTCCTCACCCTGGTCATCAAGGCAACATGAGTTGCCTCTTACGAAGCACTTAGTGATATTTTGCACAGACATACAAAGCACACGCACCTGCAGAGCTCCGCACTGTGGTGGCCATTGAGAGCTGAGAGCCTCCTCATATCTTTGCCATCATTGCGCTCTTAAAGTGCCTTCTGAATGCTGCGTCTGCCTTGATTCATCTTCATTCGCTGTCAAGTTGTTTTGAGCTCTGCTTAAAAAGAGGCGGATTGAACAAAGAAGAACAACTTGCTTTGCCGGACCCTTCTCTCTTGAGCAAGTTGCTGCTTTATACCAATTGAGTGGAGATAATTCTTTAAGTTAACAGGTTTTCATCATAATTGCCTTTAAAGGGGCAGTAAGCGATGCTAAAGCAAAACACGTTTTGTATAAATCAGCAAATATTTCCTCACCGTCCGCTAGCTGTTGGTTCTGTGTGCTCACGGGAAAAAAAAATCTGGGTTTTCGGCTCAACCCAGGCTCTGCATTTTCGAAAACAAAAGAAAGGGTGCAGGCTGCACCACACAACAGTGCGAGTGGAGTTTCTAAACATGACTTGTCGACACCTTGAGAGCCGTGTTGGCGGGTGGCGCTGCAACGTCGCAGTTTTGGCCTAGCGGTCTGTGCGTCGGTCTCTCATTCCCGAGATCCCGAGTGCGCGGCCCGGCCAGAGCAGAAAATTACAACAGCAACAAAGAGAGAAACTAGATTTCTCCTAAATGGGTTCCTGCCCCTTTAATATCTACCGAAATTGTGCAAATTTAGGGCTACTCTTTTTTACCCCTAAAATCCTTGCTCATTACTTACAGCACATGAACTGGTCCTTTTCCTTCAGTATGTTTTTTTCCCAACTCTATTTTGCATTATTGATAGATGCACTGTTTTGTTTAGTAATAATCAAACTCTATTTTATCATGTTTCATCCGTGTCAGCCCAGAAACAAGACCCAAAAATACTCTTTGTACAGGAAGTTAATGGATGTTTAGCTGACTGTGGAGTTGTAATTTTATTCATGCTGAAATAAACATACAGTCATACATTTGGTCTTGTATTAAACTGGACAAATATGTTGAATTTATTGTGGTAACAGAAATAAGCTTCTGTTTGTGTAGGTTCCTGTTTCTGCAGCTAAACGTTTTGCATCTCCTCAGGTAAGCTCCTGGGCATGAATGAGACCTCAGAAACCATCGCCATGGCAACAGCAAATACCTCCAGCCAGGCCATCAGCAAGCAGGTCCTGTCTGTGGCAAATGTAGGAGTGGTTTCGTCCACCCAGAACAACATCCACAGGTGAGATGTTCAGAAATGTAATATTTTCTGTCATGGGGACTTAATTGTGTGTTGTTGTTTTTTTGAGTTTTCAAGGCAGCTGTTTACAATTTCTATTGGAAAGGTACACTTGTAGGTCAATGAAGAAAGTAGGGAGGATTTCACAGTCAATGACGGTAAAATTTGGTTTAGAAACTCATGTTTCAAATGCTGGAGCTCTGTTATATATTCATCCAGTCAACCCACTTAAACTGCCTTCAGCTTGTTTCTCCGACTGGTAAAATGTTTATTATTGTTCATTAGTTCGGGTGGTTTTCAGCACATTCAGGTCACATATTTAATCATTATTGTTGCCATGCAGTAGTCATGCTGCTTGTTTTATATGTTTTTTTAAATGTGCTGCTTGTGTTTGACTTATTTAGTTATAGATCTGGCCAAGAAAATGGTGTATTTTAGGTTATTTTGAAACAGTGTCACTATCACAGTTTTTCCACTCGAGGGAACTGACAAAGTGAATATGTCGTCTGTAAAATGCCTCAGTACATACTGCAACTTAGTCACAAATGTTTGATCACTAAATCTAAAATTCTTGTTTATCTGGATGTGTTCAGTTTTAAGAAAGAATGTTGTTGACATATTCCTATTGGATTTCTAAAACTCTCAGGTATTGGTTTTGGTATCTGCCATGGTTTGGTCAGGCTTTATTTACAATTTTGCATATAGACCTTTTCCTCAATATCAAATAGTTATGATCATTATTAATTTGCTATCTATTTATAGTTCTGGGAGCTTTATAGTCTTGCCTACCAGGCTATGTTGTAAATATTGTCTCATGTTGTCCTGTGAGATTTGACCAAAATTTAAAAAAAAAAAACAACAACATACAACTTTAATAGAACAGTATGACATTTTGGTAAATATATGTATTGTTGCTTTATAGTGGAGACTTAGAAAAGAAGCTTGATACTGTTCTGTCTATTTGTTAACAAACAGAACATTTCAGCCTATAGACTTGAAAGACTTCACTTGAAAAACATCAAAAAGGCATTGTGAAGACAACAATTTTCTGTTTCACAGCGGTTTATGTATTGGCTGGGGGTATTAAATTACTGGAGTTTGTACTGGTTACTAAACTAAGCCAACTTCTGCCTTT